>NW_018165239.1:45540-47779 GCF_001263595.1 Phalaenopsis equestris
CCAAATCAAATTGAAGAGCTCCTCTGCCCTCCACCTAAGCACCACAATGCACCCAAACTTGTGCCTTGAGAGCCACCCCATGACCATTTTTATAAAAACTCATCTCCATGGCTATGGGAGGTGTGTTAAAATTTTTCTCAAAGAGAGCCTCCCAAATCACATACAGAGCATCCTTGAGATCTCCACAACCGTTTCCAATCACTCCACTTCTTTGATTCCCCCTGTATAACCCTAATTTTTAGCTTAAAAATTAGGGTAGAAACAGGACATCTCTCAAAACACCACCAAACTTCAATTGCTTGTGCCTACACCTCCAAAATAGCAAGAGAAGACAAAGCCCCATCAAATTACCTTTTGAAATAGCCTCCACCCTAGCTCTAAGTCGAATTCATACCTAGGCCTTACACCACAGCAAGAGGCATAATCCCTAGTCTCCTTGGATACCAACAAATGTTCTGAGCACCTCTGATTGAAGCCTCCCTTCTCAAAGCAAAGGTATAAAACTTCTCCTCCTCCCGAGCCTATTTTGATTTTGCACTTACTTAGGCTTGATTTCATAACACATTAACTGTATGGATGTGTTCTTCTCACTAAGACAAGCATTTTAAAAAAAATTCACTTAATTTGGTTGAGAAATGAGAGAGATCATAAGCCTTGAAGGTGGACGGCTCCGGCCTAAGCCATTGGGGATGATGACCACGCGTCGTCTAATCGCGCGTGTATCAAATGGATGGCCAAGATGAAGCCAGACAATGCTTCGTTACATAAACAGTGGGACACGTGGTTGTTGGCATGTACAGCGACATCAAGTAGGAGCGTGTCACGTGGAGTTTCGGAGCTGGCTAGGATCTACATGGCACCGCGTGGATAAGTAGAGAAATAGGGCTTTTTCTATTTATTTAAACTCCCTAAAGTTCAAAAATCCATAACTTTTTGTAGAAAAATTACAAAAATAAAATAAAAATACCCTCTTGCTCAGTGAACAGAGGAGAATAATGTGGAATAGAGAACAATGTAGAATAAATTTCAAGTTTATTTGATGTATATTTTATTTTTAATTAGTTAAACACTATTTTGAATCATTTGATTCTCCATGCATATTGACACATCACCTTGGCTTGAAATTTTGGCTTGTTGTAGCTGTCCAGGGAAACATCATCCCTTGATTTTTCCAAAGTCAGAGGAAGTTCCTATACAGAGAACCATATTTTTCAAGATCTTGCACATTATTTCCTTAAAATAATCTTGGAAATTAGCATATTGATTAAAAAATTCCAAGAAAATTTTGCAAGGTCCACCATGATCAGAGAAGCATTTTGAAATAATTTCATAGGTCAAGTTATTTAAAATGCACTTAAATTTTACAAACACTAAATCACTAAAAAAATTAATTTTGGAAAATATAAACATTTAAATGACTTGATTTTTAATCTCCACCGTGGTTCATGTTCCAGAGATTTCACTATAAAAATTTCAATATATTTTGAGTTCATTTGATAACTTAAGTTGATTCTTAAAGATAAATACCACTTTTGACACTTAAATGATATTTTAAAAATCAAAATATAACTCAAAAAATTATGAAACTTAGTTTTTTGAGTTCTCTGAGATCAGGGGTATTTTCTAAAAATAAAATGATATTTAAAATAAAAACTTGATTTTTAGCCTATTCCTATTTTAAATATCTAAAAGTTCATAAAAAACAAAAAAATAACAAAATTCATGAAAATGTTCTGAATTGCTTCCTAATCACTTTGGAACAATTAGAATATTTTTCCTGATTTCTTAAATAAAGATATTGAATTTCAAAGGTTAAAAATAATTTTTAAAGGCTAAAAAGGAGTTTTCACTAAAATAATTCCAATAAATAAAAAAAATAGAAAAATATGAAATTTGCTCCTCTGGGTTCTCTACCCTTAGAGAGATTTTTCAAAGACACAAAACTCAATTTTCATCATTTAAAATATTTTATTTTTATTAAATAACCTAGAACTTAAAATAATTGTGATAAATCACAGAGACTTCCAAAAATCATGAAATTTGGTTCAAAGGCTTCTCTGGTTTTGGTCTACCTCCAATAAAAATTTCAAATGATTAGAATTTACCTTGATCAAGTTAGGAATCTTCTTTGAAAAATCCTATTTTTGCATGAAAATAATTATATAAATTAAATTGCATTTTGAAAAATCATATTTTCTCCTCTGATGTCTTAATTGACCCATGAATGAGGTAGGATAAA
>NW_018165239.1:48584-49283 GCF_001263595.1 Phalaenopsis equestris
AGTTGGTGAGAGGGAGGCATGGACCTGCTTCCTCCTCCTAACTTGTTGGATACCTCAGAGGTTTATTAAACTTAATATACTTTGCTCAATGAAATTATCCTTAATTAAACTTTTAAGGACTCACCAAAATACAACATAGAGTTAGGAAAACCACCAGAACTTTACTTTTCCTGCTCTTCATAGATGCCCTTACTTGCATTTTTAAGTTTCAGGTGTTGGAACGAGAAGACTTGTCAGGTACGCTTTTACAATTTACAGTAACGTCTTTCTTGTGCATTTTCCTTACATGCTTCTCTTAATGCTTATATTGTTTCTTTTTTATACTTGCATTTACCTACATGTATGAAAACAACATAAACTTGCATGTTAACCAAAACCAAAGCCCAAAACCAAAAGTAAAATCAACCAAGATAAAATCCACCGCCACAACATTCAAAATATAAAACAACTCAAAATTTAATCACTAACATCACATAAAACTACAATTAGAACAAAATTAAGATGTCTCTATTGGATGATCGGAAATCCCTCGGAGGAGGTAACCTACGGTTGCTAACGAAGCTTCCCACGATTTAAATGAAATTATGGAACTCATTAAGTTTAGTTTAGTAAGTTTATTTGGACTAAGTGAATCCAATAGAAAATAGTGATGCCGGAATGAGGGATCCGTAAGATCCTAACCGGTGTTGCTCTAATCAA
>NW_018165239.1:49574-49817 GCF_001263595.1 Phalaenopsis equestris
TAATATTCCGAGGTTGTCGTTTGTCACGACCTAAATCCTCATATCTTCTAGGCTATTTATGTGATTGTTTCAGATGAATATAAGCCCTAACTAATAAAATTGGCAGGATAAAACATTAAATTTATCTCCTCTAAATTTAAAACAAACTTTGGGATAGCTTGGGAAGTCACTGAGGTTCTCCTCTAGGATCCATGACATCCCCTAGTTTTTCCTCCTTTGGATTCTATAATAAAATGTTCCAAA
>NW_018165239.1:49974-54795 GCF_001263595.1 Phalaenopsis equestris
AGAATGTCTGAACCCAGCCTAATACAGCCTAATATAAACCCTATTTAATCCTTTATATTAAATATGAGAACTTTTCGGCAAATACAAAGGTTTTAAAGACCAAACAGACGTCATACTTTCCTTAGTTTATTTGATCGAGCCTCATCCTCAAGTCTTGTGTTTATCCTTTGGGATAGATACAGGATTTGAGGTACAATTCTCTTTCATTTTAATATATGAAAAATATGGGGTCATTTTGATTTCATACTTTAACGTCCTTCCGAAGCGGGCGACGGGATTTTGATTCCGGTGACCAACAGCTTCTTACGGGCAACTCCCCATTAACCCCCAAAATAGCGCCGACAGCAGGGAAGTCTTGAAGGCAATTCAGGCTGAATTATGCAAATGGTTGCAATCTTCATTACCATAAACGGGGCTTTCCCGAGGATGGCCTCGAGATCTATAAATCCGACTCTGAATTTGATGGTAGGAGCGAGGTTGCGGGCTTCGTGACTCATTGGCAAGTGGCAAGAAAAGGTTATCGTTGGTAAGCCATTGCAACAGGCATGAAAACAGAATGTTTTGGGGTTAGCTATATGGGCAAAAACGTCATAATTTTTAGTGCAAGCACTGAAAATAGAGGTTGATCTTTACACTGGGCAAGTCTTAATTTATGGGTATTTTAAAATTTTGTTTATGAAAAATCAAGAGGTGTAAAATTTAATTAAAATAAGAAAATTTCAATGTGCGCGCAGCACAACACGATTTAGTTTAATTGGTAAAGTAGCAAATCAACTTTGGAAGGGAGATGTGAAGTATTTTAGGACCAGTGCGGGACCCATTTTGTGGCAGACAATGCTCGGGTGGAACTAGTCCACCGACGCACCTATTGGGGATCCGACCCCACATGAAAATTTAAAGAGTCCTTAATGGCCTTCTGAACCCCTCTGTTCAAAGATGGTTGAACAGCTAAAAAGATTGTTGAACAGCTAGTCCTGAAGTCGAAGCAGTTAGCCGTACTTTCTCAAGACAAAAATGTGTAAAATATGCTAACGGAAGAAGGGTAATTTGGTCCAAGAGGGACATGGACATATTATCGATGGTGTGAAGATAATATTTATTGATTTGCATGGAGGGAAAAACAATTCCCCAGCAGAGTCGCAAGAAGATGTTAGCCCTACTTTTGGTTAAAGGAGTTGCCCGTAAGAAGTTGTCGGTCACCGGAATCAAAATCCCATTACACGCTTCAGATGGACATTTTAATAGTTTAAAATGAGAGAGTGATGTACCTCAAATCCTGTATCTATCTCGAAGGATAAACACAAGAATTGAGGATGAGGCTCGATCAAATAAACTAAGGAATATATGATTTCCGTTTGTTCTACAAAACCATTATATTTGCTGACAAGTTCCTATATTTAATATAAATAATTAAATAGGATTTATATTAAGCTGGGTTACAACATGCTTCTTATAAGGGCAAGCCCCTATAGTTAATTTCATCTAAAATAACCAAAGTCTCCTAAGAAGACTCTTAATTAAAATTAGGAAATATTATCTTGAAAGAGTTTCAAAGGGTAGGACTTTTCAAAGAGATTGGATGTAGAGGTGTGAAAGGGGATTGGTTCAAATTTGGAACATTTTGTTATAGAGTCAAAAGGAGGAAGAGCTATGGGATGTCATAGATCCAGAGGAGAACTTCTGTGACTTCCTAAGCTATCTTAATATTTGGCTTCAGTTTTGAGGAGAAATATTTAGGTGTTTTATCCTACCAATTTTATTAGTTAAGGATTACATTCGTGTGAAACTATCACTTAAATAGCCTGGAATAAGTGAGGGTTTAGGTCGTAACGAACAATGACCTCGGAATCCTAAGACAAGTTAGGTCTTATATTGTATAGCAGGGCTGTACAAATGCCTAAAGATCAGATGAGGATTTACATTACATAAGCAAGCAACCTAAAAGTCCTATGGCTTTGTTGTTTAAGTCTAAGGAAGGAAGATTGGTTTAGCTGGGGAAGACAGGTTTTAATGTTGAAGATGGTCGTGCTGCCCACCATGCTAGCTCCAAGCTCCTTGCCACGATGAGTTTGAGTTTCCTACCGTGTGAAGTTATAATGTCAAATCAGCTGGCTTTATGATTGAAGTTCTTTAAATTTTATGGGGGCATATTAAAGTTGATTAGAGCGACACCGGTTAGGATCCTACGTTTCCCTTGTTCCGGCACCACTATTTTCTATTGGATTAACTTAGTCCAAATGAATTTACTAAACTCAACTTAATGAGTTCTATAATTTCATTTAGACCGTGGGAAGGCTTGTTAGCAACCGTAGGTTACCTCCTCCAAGGAATTTTCGATCATCTGATAGAGACATCTTAATTTAGTGGCAATTGTAATTTTATGTGGTTACCTACCTATTGTGGCCAATTGGGCAATTGGGTGGACTATGGGTTCAATTTGGTGGCATGAAATCCCTTAATTTGGACTATGGGTTCAATTTGGTGGTAAAAATATCCTAAGCTTAAGAAAATATGGCATGAAATCCCTTAATTGGAAAATATGGCACGCAAATTGTGGCCAATTGGGTGGACTATGGGTTCAATTTGGTGGAACCAAGTCATAGGGCCAAAATTGGGTTTTGGTTTAGCTCAAAATTAGTTTCAAATCATGGACCAATTGAGCTTGTATTTGGTCTAGTTTGGTCATATGAAGGGTGAATTTGAGTTTAGAATTGAAATTGGGGTAAATTGAGACCAATTAGATAGACATTTGGGGTAATTTAGGGAAAATATGGGGGTTTTGGTCAAATATAATCAAATTGGCCAAATTGGGTCATCTGATAGTTGAGAAAAATGAAATTGGGAATATTTGGGAGGTTTTGGGAATTTTGGTTGGGTATTTTGGGCAAATTTGAGAAGTTTGGCCAAAATTGGGGTAAAGAGGGTATTTTGGTAGTTTGGGGGAGTTTAGGGGCAAAAGGCTAGGTTGGGTGTCCTGGGTGATAAGGTGGGGTAATCTTGGTAGAGATGGTGTGCTAACCATCATCAACAAGCCATGGACCAATGGAAACCCTATTTTGGTTTCTCTATGTAGTGGTCTTAGCCAAACCCTAGCATAGGGCTAGTGGGTTTAAGGGACCACCTACGGGAGTCTCCCAAAAGTATCAAGGGACAAAAGCCTAGAAGTTTAAATTTAAGACAGTGAGTGATTGTGAGTGTAAGTGACTGCAAGTGAGTGCCTTAGCCCTAAGGGACCACCTACGGGAGTCTCCCAAAAGTATCAAGGGACAAAAGCCTAGAAGTTTAAATTTAAGACAGTGAGTGATTGTGAGTGTAAGTGACTGCAAGTGAGTGCCTTAGCCCTGGACCAACACCTAGGGTCGACACTAAGGTCCAGCAGTCCTAAGGGTAACTCATCTTGAGTTCCCCCATAGTGACCCCACCTACTAAGTGCTAGAAATTATGACCATATGTAGAAGTTTAAGTTGAGTAGAGAAGAGTTTGAAATTTCTAATGTGAGGGTTCCTTGTCTAGTTTTCTGAGAATAGTCAATAGGAAAGTCCTATGGCTAGACCTTAGGCTAGTAAAGAGGAAAGACTAAACTTTAACCAAAAGTGAGGTCAACACCATTATAAAATATTTGAATTATTAACCAATCTAGTATAGCATGGTGTGGACACTTTCTTAAGAGTTCTTTAAATCTTTCCCATGCTTCATAAATAGAGTCCCTTTCAAACTGATTAAAAGATGTAGTATCATTTCTATGCTTTATAGTATTTTATTGAGGAAAATATTTAGCAAGGAATTTTCATACTAAATCACCCCAAGTTCTAATAGATCAAGGTGATAACGAATTCACCCACATCTTAGCTTTATCCCTTAGTGAGAATGGAAAAACCTAAGTCTTATGACATCATCTGATACACCATTGTATTTAAATGTAGTGCAAAATTCTGGAAAATTCGCAAGATGTAAATTTGGATCTTCAGTTGGTGATCCCCCAAACTGATTATTTGATACCATTTGGATAATGTAGGTTTAAGCTCAAATGAATTTACCACTGCAGTATGTTTTTGAATACTACAACGCAGTTAATCTACAGTAGGGTTGACATAATCTCTTAAAGGTCTAAACTATTGATGAATTTCAACATTTTGATTATTTTGGTCTTCCATTTCTGTATTTTTTTTGGGATTTTTCAAAATTTTTAATTTTTTTTTGGTTTTTCTGATTATTCTAACAGTTCTTTCTAATTCAAAATCGTAGGGCACTAGTCCCTCAGAACCTGAACTACGCATACACTAACATATAATAAAATAAACAAAATAAAATAAACAAAATAAAATAAAATAAGATAAGATAACTTAAATTTTAAATGAGACTTTCTAAAAATAGAAATTTACTTTTTAAAATCAATTTCCCCTCGGCAACGATGCCAAAAAGTTGATCCCTGGATACTACTAATATGCACAGTACAATAGTAATTCAGATTATATTTCACTTATATTTCCTTACTTCGCAACAAAACAAAAAACTTGATCTGAATAAAAATAAGAATTTAACTTTTAATTTATATAAGTTGGGATACTATGTAAGTATATGTATCTTTATCAAGTAATATAGGACTTTTTGATTAAGACCTGAATATCGAACCCATAGAGAGAATACGCAATATGCATTATTTAACAACAAAATTTTGATTATTTTTACAGTAATAAAAATTTAAATATTTTTATTATTTTCAATATTTTGATAGAACAATAACAATTTAAAAATATAACTAGAGTTTTTGTAAAAGAAAAACACTAAATATGAAAATATCTTTCTTCTTGTTATGAATCA
>NW_018165239.1:55165-67318 GCF_001263595.1 Phalaenopsis equestris
AATTTAACATCTGGATTGGCTAAATCAAGAAGTAAATGAAGTGCATGGATTTGAATCATCACAACTTCTTCCATCATTGAAGATCAATACTTTCCACAACTTCCATTCAAAACTTAATTACTTATCATTTGAAGAAGAAAGATAAGGAAAACTACTCAAAATCTATGGAGAAAACAAAACCACACTTTAGTTTAAAAGAAGAAAACATTGTCAAACCAACAACAAGTCTCAATTTAAACCAAAAGTTGTCTCAAAATAGAAAGATAAAACTTATCTCGAGTCCTCCACCAAACTCTTGAAGTTCCTTTGATTCTCTTATCTTTACAATAACTCAAAATAAAATAACAAAAAGGATAAAATAAAAGTAAAAGTGGTGCCTGAAAATCTCTCCGAACTAACTCCCCAAACGAGAACTTTCAAAACTTTCCAATACTTTCAAGACCTCTTTCAAAGTCCCAATCTTCTTTCTTTTATAACTTTCCAAAAGGTGCCTTGGTTTCTCTTCAAAATATGTCTAGATTCGATGTATTTCCACAAGAGATGCATCATTTTGTGATAATTTTTTTTCATGGTGGTTATAACCACCTAATAAGCCAATGGGTGCGTCAAAAATCTCTTCACAATTCATAGAAACCAAGAAAATTCACAGAAACCGAATTTACTCACCCAATAACTGCCACTGGTGTTTAAGTACGGGGCCTCTGGCACTTAAGCGTGATTTTCTCTGTTTAACTGGAGCTTAAGCACTAGATTTGGCTCTTAGGCGCCAAAACTCTTTTGCACATTTTTCACCTTTTTGCTCCAAATTTGATCATTTTTCACTCCTTTAAGTATTTTTCACCATTTTTACCTGTATCTGCAAGAAAAACACAAAATACCTTCCATTAAAGCACAATATCTCAAAAATAGATATTCTAAAAAATAGGTATAAAAATGTGTCTAAAAATACTATATATTTTTAGTGTATCATTTGTCGGCACTATTTTCTGTTAAGGAGTTGCCCGTTGGAAGCTGTCGGTTGTCTGAATTGAAATCCAGTCGCTCGCTTCGAAAGGACATTTAATTTACATATAAAAATATAATTTAGAAAAATATGAAATCAAAATAAGCCCAAATTTTTCATAGTTTAAATGAAAGAGCACTATACGTGAAACCCCGTATCCATCCTGAAAGATAAACACAAGACTTGAGGATGAGGCTCGATCAAATAAACTAAGGAATATATGACATCTATTTGGTCTGCAAAACCATTTTATTTGCTGACAAATTTTCCTATTTAATATGAAAAAATAAATAGGATTTATATTAAGTTGGGTTTGATAAAGCTTCTTATAAGAGAAAACCCCTAAAGTTAATTACATTTTAGATAATCGAGGTCACCTAAGAAAACTCTCAATAAAAATCAAGAGATATTGAAGTCATGAAATATTGTCTTCAGAGAGGTCAAAAGGATAGGAATTTTCAACGAGATCTGACGAAGAGGTGTGAAAGGAAATGGTTCAAATTTGGAACATTTTGTTGTAGAGTCTAAAGGAGGAAGAACTAGGGGATGTCATAGATTCTGAGGAGAACCTCGATGACTTCCTAAGTTATCCTATGTTTTGGCTTCAGTTTTGAGAAAAAATATTTAAATGTTTCATCCTGCCAATTTTATTAATTTAGGGCTTACATTTGTGTGAAACGATCACACAAATAGCCTGGAAGATGTGAGGGTTTAATTCATGACGAACGACAACCTCGGGATCCTAAGACGAGTTAGGGCTTATATTATACTGCAAAACTATACAAAAACCTAAACAAAAGGTTGAGGATTTATGTTGCATAAGCAAAAAGAATTGTTTGGCTGATGTAGAAAGGTTTTGCTGTTGAAGATGGACGTGCTGCCCACCATGCTAGCTCCAAGCTCCCTACCGTGATGAGTTCAAGTTTTCTAGTGTGTCAGGTTATGATGTCAAATCAGATGTCCCTAGTTTGTAGTTCTTTAAATGTTATGGGGCATGTTAAAGTTGATTAGAGTGACACGGGTTAGGATCCTACGGTTCCTTTGTTCCGGTACCACTATTTTCTAATGGACTCACTGTACTTTTATTTAGACTGTGGGAAGTCTTGTTAGCAACCGTAGGTTGCCTCCTTTGAGGGATTCCCGATCATCCAATAGAGACGTCTTAATTTTGTTGCCGTTTTAATTTAGTTGCAATTGTTTTTTTGTGATATTTGAGATTAAATTTTGAGTTATCTTATATTTTGATTATTGTGGAGGTGATTTTTGTCATGGTTGATTTTAGTTTTGTTTTGATTTTGTGGCTATCCTAGCAGTTTTAGGTTTTCATGCAAGATGACATTGTTGTTTAACATGGAAGTTTCAAATAAGAAGTAAAAGAAGGTAAACACATTAATTTAAAAGCATACCTATCGAGTCTTCTCGCACCACCACCTTAAAGGTTAGTACTTGCAAGTATTGCAGCAAGGTTTAAGTTGTAAGAGTAGATGAAGGTTTAGCTACCAAACCCCAAGTTATGGTTTTTTTGAATCTCGAAAGATCCTAGTGGATAATTTTAGAACAAAATATGACAAGTCCAATTTTCCCTTCAGAATATCCAATAGATTTCAAAATGCTCAAGGAGTGGCCCTGTATCATTTTAAATGTCTCTTAAAATATCCCGAGTCCATTTTGATCTTATCATAAGGTTCCAATAATCATCTGAGGCTAGAGTGTGGCTATCTCATTGCTCAGTGAAGCTTAACAATTTAATTAACCAAAGATAGGATAATCGATTAGTCGATTGATGTTTCATTTCAAAGTTATGTTAGTGGGTGCCGTTAAGGCGTGTATGAGTCATTTAAGATTGTGGTGCCCGGAGTTAAAGTCAGGCTCGTAGTGTTTAAAGATGTTAACATAAATCATATCATTTTCTAAATCCAATCAACTTCAGTTTAAACATTGACTCTATGTCACTACCAAGCCTTTAACAATCACAATAAGTGAAATGGTGACTTTCAAAGTTTTGATTTAAGTGTCATATATCCTTATTAAATGATCACATCATCCTTAACTTTGGGCTTAAGAAAAGTAAATTATCAGCTTCCAGCTTAAGCCCATCACTTAAGAATCATTTGATCTTTAATTAATTTCCAAGTCATGAAGATTAGGAAATTATGCTTTTAGTTGATGTTGTGTAAGGGTGTTGTATGGGTTTCTACCATTTAGCCCCAATGTATTTCAATCATCCAAACATGTTCATTAAGATATAAATTACTCATTTTACCTTGGTTAATTCTACATTTTGATTAAGGCACCAATGTCTAAAATTACCACTTTGCCCTTGGGGCACTACACCTCATAACTCTTTAAACCCAACTCAAATGATTTTGAGCGATTAGAGTATCATGTCCATGAGGTAATTAAAATGTTAAAGGAGGATATGTGGGCCTCTCAAAACTTACTTAATTTAATTTAGATAATTATTTAAATTTAAAAGATAGGATTTTCAAAAGTTATTTTTTTTAATTATCCAAAATAAAATTTATATTTATGGAAAAATTATTAGAGGTTCCTTAATGTTAGAGAAACACTTAGACAAAATTTCATGATTTTTTTGAATCAAATTTCTATTATTATTATTATTAAATTTTTAATCAATTTCAATGATTAAATTAGAGAGAAAATAATAGATTAATTACAAAAAACATTTTTATATTTTTAATAGACTTCCCTTAATTCAGAAAACACAGAGAAACAAAGCTTATATTTTTGTGATTTTTAATTTATTTATTATAATTATTTAAATGGGAAAACTTGAAAAATTCATTTTTATGTATTTAAAATACATTTTTTAACTTAGAAAAATTTGGAAAAAAATCCTAATGATTTCTAAGTGATTAAGGGATATTCCCACTCATTTTGAACCATCTTTTATAATTTTTAAAATTTTGATTATTTTAGTTATTTTCAATTCAAAATATATTTGAAAAATTAAAAAATTTCCTAAAATGGGTTTTATTTTTATAAAACGCCCCTAATCACCAGGAACTTAGGAAAACAACTTTAATAATTTTTCTAAGCATATTTAATTTAATATAATTATTTTTATATGAAATGCAAGGTTTTCTTAAAAATTCACTTGAGTGCTTAAACTAAGCCACATTATTTTAAAATTTTGATAGTAGGTAGATATGATTTTTATGAACGATGTGGAGTTTATTTTGTAAATTTTTTATATGTATTTAATTTACATAAATTAATATAAGGTATTCTCATTTTAATAAGTATAGAAATTCACAAAATGATTGAAAGCATCACAATATTTTTCCTAGACTTCTCAGACCACAATAAACCTACTAAAATTGTTCTCATAATTTTTTAAGTGATATTTTGATTTATATAATTAAGATAAGCCAAAATGGTCAACTTAGCTTAAAAATTAGGGTTAGAAGCTTAGAGATGCTCTTTGACCTTGGAAAAATCATAGAGCTTCCTGTTTGTGATGAGGAATAAACTCTAAAAATCTCAAGCCATGGAGAATTAAAATACCACATAGGGTATTTAATTCATTTAAAATCATATTATTAAGAAATAATTTTTATTTTTGGTCCACAATAATCTCTTCTATTCACTGAGTAAGAAACTATTTTTCTTTTATTTTTGTGATTTTTCTAGAGAAAGATATTGATTTTTGAAGTTTACACATTTAAAATAATTTAAAATTCCATATTTTTCTACTTATCCACGCGATGCCAACTCATCCTCGTCCGCTCGGAAGGCTCTGTGCGTCGCTCCGCCATTTGACGTTGCCGACCATGTAGCCTCCATGCGGACCGCGCTTTATGCACCATGGAGCTATCCGGCTTGATCTCCTCCGTCAGTTGAATACACGCGTGATCGGACAACTCTCCGTTATCATACACAAGTGACCTAAACCATGAGTCGTTCACACTAAAACCTTAAGATCTTGGCCTAGACTCAACCAAATTTGATGGGTTTTGTTTATAAACCTTCATCTACTCAAGACGAACCTATCTATATGGATTATATGATATGAAATACAGTAAATATGTATAAAGAGTAAAAATAAGCTCGGATTAGTGTTAGGGTTCAATACCTTTATTTGAGAGTAGCGGCCTCAATCAGATGGTTTTGGTAGCTTTGTTTGGTCCCAACAAACCTTCGGATGAAGTCTCAAGCCTTAGTGAATGGTCTATGTATGAATTTGCTCAAGGTGGTTTTCAGGTATATGTCTAGAGCTAGGTTAGAGGCTATTTCAGAGGGGGCTTTTGTGGGGAATCAACTTCTCTGACTGTGGGATGGTGTGTGCACTAGTAATTGAAGTTTTGTGAGCTGTGGAGCTGTGGGGAGTTTTGTCCTGATTTTGAAAGAAATTTGAGCTCAAAATTTAGCTTCCACAATGGAGATCAATGTGGAAAAATGATGGGCTTGAACTGAGGAGGTCTTAAGGAGTCTCTGAGAGCAATTTGGCATAGTTTCCTTAAGCAAATTCTAGCTCTCATTTTCTTTGCCATGAAGGTGAGGTTTAAATAAAATGGCCTTAGGGTGCCTGTCATGGCCAATTTAGGGGTGCAAAATGGTGCTTAGGTGGAGGGTTTTGAAGTGCTAAAGCCAATTGGAATTGGCCAGCTCAGAAGTGTGAGTTTGAGCTTGAATTTTGTCTTGGGGCTTTCAGTTTTGTTGTTTTCCGGCCACTAGGCGAGCTGGCAGGGCCAGGGGAGGTGGCCACGAGGTCAGGTGAACGAGTGGGAGGGTTAATTATAATTAACCCCCAATGGCAAGTGATGATGGGGAATAATTTTTGTTAAGGTCCATAAACGGGCATAAATCCCCTTATTTAGGGATCCAATGGTCCATAGCTTCCCATGGCTGGTCTAAAGGGGTTTATCCTGGTCAAAGGCTTACTGTCTGTGGAGTCATCAATTTGGTGGCTTTAAGATGGCTAAGTTAATTTTGGTGCCTGGGTCCAATTTAGGTCCAAATGGCTAAGAGTTATTTTTGGGTTTGGCTAGCCATGACGTTGAGCCCAGTTTATTGATCAAAATTGTGTACATGACTGTCATAAATATTTTTGGTGAAGGATTGAAGTGATTTTGAGTCCAATTGGAAGCTCAATTTGAAGGATTTTGGGATTTTGGCCAATTTGAGCATTGTTGGGTTAGACTTGAGTTTAGGTTGGACTAGGTTTAAATTGATGGTTGAACATGGTCTATAGGAATGTCATAAAGAGTTTTCAATATCAATTGGGTGCCAATTTTTGGGTTAGGTTAATGCATTCAATTTGGTGGAATTTGGAGATAGCCAATTTGGGGCAAATTTGGGGATTTTTGGAGTTGGGTTGAACTTAAATGGGTTGAAATTAAATAAACTAGAGGCTTCACCAAGGTCAAATGAAGGTTAGGTTTAATATGTAGGAGTGTTATAAAAGATTTAAGAACCAAATTGTGGCAAATTGAGAAGGCTATGGGGTTCAATTTGGTGGGATTAAGTCATAGGGCCAAAATTGAAAGTTTGACTTAGATCAAGATTGAGCTAAAAGCATGGGCCAATTAGGCTTGGATTTGATTTAGATTGGTCATATGAATGGTGAATTTGAGCTTAGAATTGAAATTGGGGGGAATTGGGTCAAAATTGATGGACATTTAAGGTAAACTTTGGGAAATTGGGCCTTTAAAGGAAATTTGGGGGGTTTTGGTCAAAATGGTCAAATTGGGTTCAATTGAAGGGTTCAAATTGGTTTTAGAGATAGTTGAACTTATTTTTGAGGTTTTGGGACAGTTTGGGGTGCCAAGGGTATTTTTATAATTTTGGTAATTTTTGGGATATTTTGGTATTTTGGAATTTTTGGGTGATTTTGGGTAATTTGGCTATTTTGAGATGGTTTGAAATGATTTTTAAACAGATTTTGGTATTTTGAGTGAATTTGAAAATTTTTGGCCAAATTTAATGTTTCAAGGGCATTTAGGTAATTTGGGTGGATTGAGGAGCAAAAGGCCAAGTTGGGTATTTTTGGTAGAATTGGGAAGCCAACCACCATATGTAAACTATGGACCAATGGAATCCTCATTTGGGTCCTCTATGTACTAGTATTAGCTAAATCTTAGCGTAGGGCTAGAGGGTTTAGGGGACCATCTACATGAGTCTCCCAAAAGAATCAAGAGATCAAAGTCAACATGTTTAAGTTTGGGGTTGTGAGTGATTGTATGTGAGAGTGAGTGTGGGTGAGTGAACTAGCTCCAGGCCAACAACCATGGCTAACCCTAAGGTTAGACAGTCCTATGGGGGATCATCTTGATCTCTCTCATTCTGACCTCACCTACTAAGTGCTAGAGGTTAGGACCAAAATGTGGAACTTCAAGTTGACTAAGGAGGAGTTTAGAATTTCTAATGGTGAGGGTTCCTATTCTAGTTTTCTAAGAATAGTCAAGAAGAAAGTCCTATTGCTAGACCTTAAACAACTAATGAGGGAAAACTAAACCTCAACTAAAAATGTGGTCAACAAATGGACCGCCAATAGGTGTGGTGTGCTGGGCAAGCACACCACGTGTATTGGCGTTGACCGACAAGATCAACAAAACTAATACAAACTCCTAAGTTGACAGGCATAGAAGAAGTTTAGAATTGTGTGTGCTATTTGTTTCCGCTGTAGAATTAACAAGCTAATATTTGATCAAAATTAGGAGGTAGAAACTCTCGTTGGGGATTGGAGAGTGGGTTTGAGTTATCGAATTTTAGGTGCTCATAGAAGATGGGAGTCAGTGTGTAGGTGTTGTCCCCGAGGTGGGAATTGAAATTTAGGTATCAATCTCAAAAGAAAGCTGGAATTTAGGTACCGACCTCGAAAGATAGGAATAAGAATTTAGGTAATGATCTCGAAATGATAATTGAAATTTTGGTATCAATCATAGAAAGAATGTCAAAATATAGGAATCCGAATTTAGGTACTAATCTTGAAATGAGAATTAAAATTTAGGTATCAATCTCAGAAAGAAAGTCAAAATATAGGAATCAGAATCTAGTTACTAATCTTGAAATGATAATTGCAATTTAGTTATCAATCTCAAAAAGAGAGTCAGAAGTTAGGGACCGACCTCGAAAGGAGGAAATTAGAAGTTATGGACAGATTCTGAAACGAGAATTGAAATTTAGGTATCAACCTCAAAAACATAATCGGAAGTTAAGGACCGACCTGAATAAGGGGGAATCAGAAGTTTGGGACTGATCCTGAAATGAGATTGAAATTTAAGTATCAATATCAAAAAGAGAGTCAAAAGTTAGGGACCGACCTCAAAAGAAGGGAATTAGAAGTTAGGGACTGATCTCGAAACGAGAATTGAAATTTAGGTAACAATCTTAAAAAGGGAATCAGAAGTTAGGGACTGACCTCAAAAAGGGGGAATAAGAAGTTAGGGACTCACCCGAATTGAGAATTGAAATTTAGGTATCAATCTTAAAAAGTGAATGAGAAGTTAGGGACCGACCTCGAAAAGAGGGAATCAAAAGTTAGGGTTTGATCCCAAAATGAAAATTAAAATTTAGGTATTAAACATCGAAAGTGAATCGGAAGTTAGGGACCGACCTCAAAAGGAGGGAATCTGAAGTTAGGTACTGATTCCGAAACGAGAATTAAAATTTAGGTATCAATCTCAAAAAGATAATTGGATGTTCTGGACCGACTTTGTAAGGAGGGAATCAGAAGTTAGGGACTGATTCTGAAATGAGAACTGAAATTTAGATATCAATCTCAAAAAAAGAATCGAAAGTTAGGGAATGACCTCGAAAGGAGGGAATTAGAAGTTAGGGACTGATCCCAAAATGAGAATTGAAATTTAGGTATCAATCTCAAAAAGAGAACCATAAGTTAGGGACCGACCTCAGAATGAGGGAATTTGAAGTTAGTAACTGATTCCAAAATGAGAATTGAAATTTTGGTATCAATCTCAAAAAGGGAGTTGGAAGTTAGGGACCGACCTCTAAAGGAGGGAATCAGAAGTTAGGGACTGATTCCAAAATAATAATTGAAATTTTGGTATCAATCTCAAAAAGAGAATCAGAAGTTAGGGACCAACCTCAAAAATGGGAAATCAGAAGCTAGGGACTGATTTCGAAATAAGAATTGAAATTTACAAAGAGTTTGTGGTCTTGAACCGATAGATATGTGTCATGTGAAAAGGTTGACATTGTTGAAGAAGATATGTGGAATTTTGTGAGGTTTTGTACAGAACGTTAAATTTTGTGAGGATGTGAAGATAATTAGTGCAGACAAAGATAGTCGTGCTGCACGAGCAATGAGTAAGAGACCCCGAAATTGAGAGAGTCAACTCAACAAATTTATTTTCTTTTCTTGTTATTTTTACACATTTGATTATCAAAATGTTTTCAAAATTTAATTTTAGTTGCTTGATTTTTTTTTAAAGAGAGCCTCTTTTTTTATTATTTGTTATTATATATATTTTTATTGAATTTTATTATCATCAAATTTTGGTTGTTTTGTTCTTTGTTCATTGTAGTCCCGAACCAAGGTATGGTTCCGTGGCTTTTATCCATATCATAAAAAGGGCAAGTGAACAAACAGACAAAATTCTGAAAGAGATTTCATTAATCTGCTTCAACAAGTGTTACATAGTGAGTACAGGACAGAGCCTCAAAAGGTACAATATGTTGGATGCAACAAAGTACATCTAAAAATGTCTCATACTAGGTACATATCAAAGGCTGAGCATATCTAATACATATATTATCATTTCTGATATGTTGAATCGTAGTACAAAAAGGTGTCCTCTGAATGTCTGTGTCTAGTGGGGCGAGCTCCTGATCGAGCTGACCTACTACACCACGCTCTAGGACAAGAGTTCCCTTTGCATGTGCTTAGAGGTGCAACCCTCTCATAGCTCATAAGGCAGTAGCTCTTCCAACTCTGGATCTAGCTGGAATCCATATCAAATTTGGTTGTCATCCATCCTTTGGAAAGTTACAGACACCCTACGGCGTCGTACCCCTAGACTACAATGTTTATCGATGTCTGCTCCATTTCCTTTAAGAATTAGCACTGAACCCATGGGTGGAGAAATTTTCACGGATCCTTTGAACTCGCCGGGGCCAACGACATTTACTTCTTTTCCAAATAAAATGTTTCTTTTGATCATGAAGGAGACCGTGCAGAAAGGTCTCACAATGTCGTGATGGTCAATATGCGGGGGTATGCAGTCACCTTCATCTTTTATATTGATGATCCAGCTATTGGGAATACAGTCGGCTGGACGTATGCTCCATCGGACCATTCTTTTAATCATCCATTTTATCATGGGAGGTAGTGGGTCCACCTGATCGTGTCTCAAAATCCCAAGGGGATTTCCTTGTCTCTCCTTGGTGAAGTTGTAACATCAGCCACATTGTATGGTGATCCTGCCCTTTCCATGCATCCATTTTCGTGGCTCAGTAGGTTCTTTCCATCAGAAGGTTCGCTCGACCCCTGTCTCTTATATCAAAAATACTGTCGAGAATACTTCTTTCATCACTTTTGGAGAAGACCTTGGTGTATAGATCCAAGCCTTCTAATATATTGATGAATCTTCCTTGAACTTCTTTGTAGAATTCAAACTCCCTTTTGGTTCCCTTACTAATTTTGTAGTATTCTTCCGTGCTGACGATTAGCGTCTGTCGAGGGTACTCACTAATTTCAACATAGGTAGAAATGCAAGCTGGTGTTGTGTCTGTTTCCAGTGGAATATATGAATTTGTATACAACGAGATATACAACTCTGTATCCAATGAGATATATGGCTCTGTATCAAATGAAATATACGGTTCTCCCATCGGGTGATCAACAATCTAAAATCCATCGACAGTGGATGCGTACTCCTCCAAAGTACTCTAGCACTCGAGGTGGAGGACGTTGCAGTCTGGGCATTCCACAAATGCCCCTGTAGTTGGTGTACGTGTAGGTATCTCGACATTGCACGTATAGAAACCCTTACAAAGAACTTCTGAAACTCGTGGTATCTCCGGCTCTATAGCTAATTTGGATTCATCATTTGTAATAGGTAGGCTAGAAGTGGTCTCTCTCATGCCTGGATCGTAGATATTCTCTTCAGGCATAGGGGTGAGCAAGTTTTCCGCCTCCTTTTGGCGTCTTCTTTCTTAACGTAAGAAAGCCCTATGTTTACTGTGGTTGGCGTTTTTACGCTGAGTTCTCGGCAACGGTGCATCTGGTGGTCTTTCATAATTAGCAGCAACCAGGCCCTCAGTTAGTGTAGCTATCATAAACGGTAGGTGACTAGTCCCCTCCATCGGGTCTTGCTGTATTATTACATTTTTCCCTTTCAGTGAGGAGTTATCTCTAGTACTTAACCTTAGTAGCTATAGTAGCCCTTCTTTTCCTGACGACTAACCACATCCATCAGAGGACCCTCATAGTCAGTTGGCACTATTTCGGGTTGG
Source organism: Phalaenopsis equestris (assembly GCF_001263595.1). Lineage (NCBI taxonomy): Eukaryota > Viridiplantae > Streptophyta > Magnoliopsida > Asparagales > Orchidaceae > Phalaenopsis > Phalaenopsis equestris. The sequence continues at coordinate 66,609 of NW_018165239.1, forward strand.
TTTATGGGGTTGCCCGTAAGAAGTTGTCGGTCATCGGAAATGAAATCCCGTCGCCCGCTTTGGAAGGATGTTGAAGTATGAAATCAAACTGACCCCATATTTTTCATAGTTTAAAAATGAAAGAGCATTGTACCTCAAATCATGTATCTATCCCGAAGGATAAACACAAGACTTAAGGATAAGGCTCGATCAAATAAACTAAGGAAAGTATGACATTTGTTTGGTCTGCGAAACTTTTGTATTTCCCGACAAGTTCCCCTATTTAATATAAAGGATTAAATAGGGTTTTTATTAAGCTGGGTTCGGACATGCTTCCTATAAGGGCAAGCCCCTATAGTTAATTACATCTTAAATGACCAAAGTCACCCAAGAAAACTCTCGATAAAAATGAAGGAATATTATCTTCAAGGAATTTCAAAGGGTAGGGCTCTTTAACAAAATCGGACATAGAGATGCGAAAGGAGATTGGTTAAAATTTGAAATATTTTGTTGTGGAATCCAAAGGGAAAGGAACTAGGGGATGTCATGGATCTAGAGGAGAACCCCGGTGACATCCCAAGCTATCCTAATGTTTGGTTTCAGTATTGAGGAGAAATATTTAGGTGTTTCATCCTGCCAATTTTATTAGTTAGGGCTTACATTTGTGTGAAATGATTACACAAATAGCCTGGAAGATGTGAGGATTTAGGTCGTGACAAACGACAACCTCA
>NW_018165239.1:69400-70263 GCF_001263595.1 Phalaenopsis equestris
AAATGAACTCAAAATATTTTGAAATTTTTATGATGAGTTGTCTAGATTATAAACCACAGTTGAGATAAAAAATCTAGTCATTTAAATGTTTATATTTTCCAAAATTAATTATTTTAGTGATTTAGTATTTGGGAAATTTAAGGGTATTTTAAATGACTTAACCCATGAAATTATTTCCAAAGGTTTCTCTAGTCATGGTGGACCTTCCAAAATTTGTTTAAAATTTTATAATCAATATGCTAATTTCTATGATTATTTTAATGGAATAATTTGGAAGATTTTGAAAAATATGGATCTCTGTATATGAACCTCCTCTGACTTTAGAAAAATTAAAGAATGTCCCCCTTGACAGAGGATACAATATGCCAAAATTTCAAGCCAATGTGATGTACTAATATGCATAGAGAATCAAATGATCCCAAATAGAGTTTAATTAATTAAAAATAAAATATGCATCAAATAGACCTGAAATTTGTTCCACATTGTTTTCCTCTGTTCACTGAGCAAGAGGGTATTTTTAATTTATTTTTGTGATTTTTTTACACAAAGTTATGAATTTTCTAAGTTAAGGGTATTTAAATAAATAAGCAAAAGCCTTATATATCTATTTAAACAGCGCATGCTGACTAGATCCTAGGTAGCTCCGAAGGCATGCATGGCGCGCTCCGGTTGGACGCCGCCGTCCATGTAGCTGCTGACTCGGCCCACTGTTTATGTCCCAAAGGGCTGTTTGGCTCGATCTCCTCCGTCCATTTGATAGACGCTTGATCAAACGGCTCCCCGTCATCGTCCCCGATAGAATGATCCCGTGCCCGTCCACACTAAAACCTTAAGATCTCGGCCTAGACTCAACCAAATCACTT
>NW_018165239.1:70706-72690 GCF_001263595.1 Phalaenopsis equestris
CCGATAGAATGATCCCATGCCCGTCCACACTAAAACCCTAAGATCTCACCCTAGACTCAACCAAATCACTTCAAGTTTGATCCTATGGACTCATCTAAGTGAGAAGAGCACATCCATATGGTTAATGTACCATGAAATCAAGCTTAAGTAAATGGAGAATCAAAATAAGCTCGGGAGGAGGAGAAATTTTGTACGTTTTCTCTGAGAAGGGAGGCTTCAATCAGAGGTGCTTGGCACGTTCGTTGGGGTCCAAGGAGACAAGGGGTTGAGTCCCTGGTGTTGGTGTAAGGCCTAGGTATTAGGTATGAATTCGACCAAACTCAATTTTAGGTGTTAGTATAGATCTATAGTGGAGGATCTGTGGAAAGGGGATTTGATGCGGCTTTAGCTTTTTTCACTATTGTTAAGGTGTGGGTGAAGTTAATTTGTGTTTGATGCACTGTGGAGGTGTATTGGGTTATGTCTTGGTTTCCGACAGGGTTTCAAGCTCAAAATTGAGCTCCGGTAATGGGAATGGGTGAGGAAAATAAGTTGGAATGCACTGAGGGGATCTTAGGGAAGCTCTGTGTGAAGATTAGAGAGGCCTCTTTATCGAAATTTTAACACACCTCCCATGGACGTGGGAGGTGATTTTTTATAAAAATGGTCATGGGCTGGCTCTCAGAGCAAAAGTTTGGGTTCATTGTGGTGCTGAGGTGGAGGGTAGAGGAGCTCTTCAATTTGATTTGGATGAGCTGGCCTCTAGGTTGGATTTACGTGAGGTACCATGGGAGTGGCACTCAATTTTGGGATTTTCTGGCCACTAGGCTAGCCGACCGGCCAGGGGGTGGTGGACAGGAGCTCAGGTGACAGGGAACCCAGAGCAATCCATCACAACAATTTAATGTAAATGTGCTTGGATTTGGCAAAGATATCTTAAGCATGTGCATTTTTGGAAGTAAGATTCCTTTATTTGGGGAACATTTGGTCCATGGCTTGATTTAGGTGGTTTCATGGTTTTTGGACGGGTCACTAAGTTCAACTAATGGCTGTGGTGGAGTTAATTTAGTGGCTTTAGGGTGGTTACGTCACATTTAGTGCATGGGTTCAAGTAGGTGCAAATGACCAAAACTTGGGTTTGGGCTAGGTTAGACATGTTAATTGGCTCAAATAATTGTTGTATTTGGTGTATAGGATTTTAAGGAACAACTTTGGTTAAAGATGGAAGTGGTTTTAAGTTCAATTGAAGGGTCAATTTGAGGGAATTTTGAATTTTAATCAATTTGGTCATGTTGGGCTAGGCTTGGGTCTAGCTTAGGTCAGCCTTGGGCTAAGTCCAAATTTATTATTGTAAATGGTCAATAGGGATCTCATGAAGAGTTTTTAACATGAATTGGATGCCAATTTGAAGGTTAAGGCAATCAATTGGGTGAAATTTGGGGACTTAGCCAATTTGGGGATAAATTTGGGAATTTTGGATTTAGGCCAAAATGGATTTGAAACTTCACCAAGGCTAATTGATGGTTGATTTTGATGTATAGGAATTTTATAAATATTTTTAAATATTAATTTATGCCAATTGACTAGGCTATGGGTTCAATTTGGTGAGATTATGTCATATGGTCAAAATTGGGGTTTTGACCCAAATCAAAATTGGGCTCAAATATAGGACCATTTGAGCTTGGATTTGGTTTAATTTGGTCATATAAAAGGTGAATTTGAGTTTAGGATTGGAATTGGGGTCAATTCAAATCAAATTGATGGACATTTGAGTTGGATTTGGGGAAATTTGGGCCTTTAAAGGGCAATTTGTGGGTTTTGATCAAAGATCATCAGATTGGCCAAATCGGGTCATGAGGTAGTTAAGAAAAATGAATTTGGAAATATTTAGGATTTATTGAGATTTTTTGAGAATTTTTGGAATTTTTGGGATTTTGAGCTATGGAGGGGTATTTTGGTAATTTGGGGGTGCTTTAGGGGCAAAAGGCCAAGATAGGTATTTTGA
>NW_018165239.1:74288-74618 GCF_001263595.1 Phalaenopsis equestris
AAGATGAAAGAATTAAAATGTAGGTATCAATTCGAAGATGAGAGAATTGAAATGTAAATATCAATTCGAAGATGAAATAATTGAAATGTAAATATCAATTCGAAGATGAAAGAATTGAAATGTAAATATCAATTCGAAGATGAGAGAGTCAAAATTTAGGTATCTACCTCGAAAGATAAGAATCAGAATTTGGATATTGATTCAAAGATGTAAGGATTTAAATTTATAAAGTACTTGGGGTGTTGAATTTGCCGAAAGTCTATCATGTGAAAAGAGTTGATTTTGTCAAAGGAGATTTGTAAAGCTTTGTGGAGTTCCGGGCGGATTGGA
>NW_018165239.1:75120-76777 GCF_001263595.1 Phalaenopsis equestris
CCTCTGTGCTTGGTATATTGAGCTCCTGATCAAGCAGGCCTTCTAAGTCATGCTCCAGGATAAGAGTTCTCTTTACATGTACCTAGAGGTACAACCTTCTCATAGAGCGTAACGAAACAACTCCTCCAATTCCGGGTCCTGCTGGAATCCATATGGTATTTTATTGTCATCCATTCTGTGGAAGGTTACAGACACCCTACGGTGTCGTACTCCTGGAATGCAGTGCTTGGCAACGTCTGCACCGTTGCCCTTGAGAACAAGTACTGAACCAACTGGAAGAGGAATCTCCACAGCTCCTCTGAATTAACTAGGGCCGATTACATCAATTTCTTTTCCAAAGAGAATATTGCTCATACTCATGAAAGAGACCGTGCAGAAAGACCTCACAAAATCATGATGGTCGATGTGTGGGGGAATGCAGTCACTTTCTTCATAAATGTTGATGATGCAACTGTTAGGAATGCAAGTAGCGGGGTGGGTAGAATATTCCACTTAACCATTCTCTTGATCATCCATTTTGTCATCGAAGGTAACAGATCCACTTGGTCGTATCTGAGGATCCCATACGGATTTCCCTGTTTGTCGTTCGTAAAATTGTAGCAACAGCCGCATTGGATGGTGATTCTTCACTTTCCCCGCATCCATTTCTTGAGGTCGGAATATGTTCTCTCCATGAGAAGGCCCGCTCGACCTCTATCTCTTAAATCAAAGATGCAGTCCACGATGCTTCTTTTATCAGTTCCAGAGAAAACCCTGGTATATAGCTCCAGGCCTTCCAATACATTGATAAACTTTCCCTGAACTTCCTCATAGAACTTGAATTCTCTTTTGTTTACTTTGTTTATTTTGTAGTATTCTACAATACCGGGAGTTGACAGCTGCCTGGGGCGTTCCTTCCTCCGGGCCTCGGCGGGGACCCAAACTAGGGCTGGGGGACCCAAACTAGTGCTGGTCGATCCAGAATATGAAATTCAGCCTCAAGTGGGATGTATGATCCTGGGCTCCGCAGTGCGCTTTGTTCCGTCCCCAGTGGGACATACGGCTCGTTTGCTCCCAATGGTACATATGGTTAATTTGCCACGAAGTCTGGAGTTTGAGACTTGTTGATGCTTGAAGTGTATTCTTCTAAAGAACTAAAATGTTGTAGATGGAGAACGTTGCAGTCCGGGCATTCTACAAATGCGCCCATGACTGATGTCCCGGCTGGTACCTCAACGTTCCATGTAGGGCAACCTCTGCACAAGATATCCAGGACCGGGGGCACATCCGATCCCGTCACAAATCCTGACTCTTCATCTGTTGTGGGCAGGCTGACAGAAGTTTCTCTCAGATCTGGATCGTAAATATGACCCTCAAGAATGGGGGTAAGAAAACTGCTCACGTCTCTCTGATGCCTTCGTTCTTGTCGCAGAAAGGCTCTCTGTTTCTTTCGGCTTGCATTTCTGCGTTGCGTCCTGCGGAGTGGAGTATTTGGTAGTTGTTTACTATGGGCGGCTATTAGGCCCCTTGCTTGAGTAGCTATCATGGAGAGCAGTCGGCTGGGCCCCTCCATCGGATCTTGTTCCGCTATCACGTTTTTACCTTTACGTGACACATCGTCTTGAGTGGTCACCCTCAATAGTGAAGGCAGTCCCTCCTTTTCTTTATTGCTGACTAC
>NW_018165239.1:77154-80851 GCF_001263595.1 Phalaenopsis equestris
AGGTAGGCAACATCTGGCTGCGTAATAGGTTTTTAGGTATCGTCTATTTATCGGTAACATGGGTCGTTCACCCCGGTAGTCCACTAACTAGTAGGCTCCTCCTGTATAAACCTTCTCAACGACAAATGGTCCCTCCCAAGTTGGCTCGAATTCTCCACCTATTTTGCGGCGAGCAAGAATAGTTCTTTTGAGCACAAGTACGAGGTCACCAATTTTAAATGTCTTTGGGCAGACCACTTCGTCATGGGCTTGTACCATATTTGCCTGGTAGAGCTCCAAATATTGTTGTGCTTCCAATCGTTTTCCCTCGAGACTCTCTAGTTCTTTGTGCTTTCTTCTGTTGTAAGTTGGTTGGCAACGGCGACTCTGAGAGATGGTGTCTGGATCTCTAGCGGTAGCACAACCTCGGTCACGTACACGAGCATATAAGGTGTACACTAAGTGGGAGTCCTGAAAGTCATCCGGTAGACCCACAAGGCTTCTAATAGTTTTTTATGCCAATCCCTCTTGTTTTCATCCAGTATTTTCTTTAAAATCTGTACCAGTGTCTTGTTGAAAGCTTCAGCCAGACTATTTGCTCTGGGATAGTAAATTGTAGCATATCTCTAATCTATCCCATATCTTCTGACAAAATTGTTGATCTTTGTACTTTTGAAAGTTGTCCCATTATCAGAGATTATTCTTTGCGGTACTTTGAAACGGTAGAAAATTTGGCTTTTGAAAAATTGAAGAACGTGTTATGCCGTAACCTCACGTAAAAGTGCTGCCTCTGCCCATTTGGAGAAGTAATCTGTAGCGGCAAGTATAAACTTGTGTCCTTTAGAAGATGGAGGGTCTATCGGACCTATTATGTCTGTGCCCCAACTCTCGAATGGCCACGAGGCAACAGATGGGTGTAGCACATTCGGAGGCTGGTGTAAGACCTCCCCATCCACTTGACATTGATGACATCTTCTGGTTGTATCCATGCAATCGGACATCATTGCTAACCAATAATACCCGAGTCTTTTGATCTTCATTTTCATCATCTTCATTTTCATTTTTGGTCCCAACTAGTGAGCACCACACAATCCGGCATGTACCTATTTGACAATATTCTGTGCCTTGGCTCTGCTCAAACACCATAGCCACATCTGGTCGAATGATCTTCTGTAGAGAACGTTTCCCATCAGGGCATAAGACATGACCCTCTTTGTGATGTGGTGTGCCTCAGACTTGTCTTCTAGCAGCTTTCCAGAATGCAAATATTCTATTAATGTCTTGCGCCAATCTTCATTGATGTATGCAACTGTATTTATTTCTTCTTATTTTCCGAGCTTGTGTAGAGTTTCGAGATCGATCGGAGATAAGACTTGTTTTCCTTGCATTGTGATTTTAATAGAATCCTTCGGGGGACATGTCATTTCCTTAGCAAGTTTTGCTAGAGCGTCGGCATGGGCATTATCTCCCCTAGGAATCTAAAAAGTCACCTCAAGAATCTGCTCTAGGAGCCTCATCATGTACTGATGGTACTCTGCTAATCTTGGTTTCAAAATTCCGTATTGTCTGGTGACTTGCTGAATGACAAGTTGAGAGTCACCATAGACGGTAATGTTTGTTATATCCATTGAGATCGTCAACTCCAATCCGGTGATTAAAGCTTCATATTCTGCTTCATTTTTGGTGCATGACTCTGTCAGGTGGTATGAGAACCTCAACATACCCTTATCTGGTGTAATAAAGATCAAACTAATCCCCGCCTTGCCCGGTATAACTATGCCTGATCCTTTGTCTTTCCTAGTTGACAAAGCACCATCGAAGTACATTTCCCAGCGCCGCGCACTGGAAAATTCTATTTGTAGTATTTGTTCATTTGGTAACTCGTCGTTGAGAGAGGACCCAGCTGGCAGTGGGTGTGCAGCGAGAAAGTCTGCTAGTATTTGTCCCTTGATAGCACGAAGGGGAACAAAAGTTATATCAAATTGCAATAAGATCATTGACCATCTTGCTAAACGTCCGGAGAGTGTTGGTCAAGTCATCAAATATTGCAACGGATTAACTTTTGAAATCAGGGTTATCTTATGAGAAAGCATGTAATGTCTAGCTTTTGGGAGGCGAAAATTAACGTCAGACAATGCTTCTCAATAGGTGGATACCTTACTTCCATCAGTATTAGATGACGACTCAAGTAGTAACGACTCAAGTAATAGAGCGCATTTTCCTTACCCTCGTCATTGACCTGGGCTAAGAGGGCTCCAAGAGAGTCATCCGAAGCCGCGGTATACAGTATCAATGGTTTCCCTGGGATAAGGAGGACTGCCAAAACAAGAGGTGTCATTAAATATTGTTTAATGTCCTCAAAGGCCCACTGGCATTTATCTTCCCAAACTTTCTCTTCCCAAATAAATTTGGCGTCCTTTTTAATTAATGTCAAGAGAGGTTGATACCTACCTGAGAGATTGGAAATAAAGCGTCTCAGATATGCCAACTTCCCCCGGAAGGAACGTACCTGTTTTAAGGTTTTAGGGGGAGGCATTTTAGTGGGGGGCATTTCCAAGATAGCATTAATTTTATCCGGGTCGATCTCGATTCCCCGATGACGGACAACAAATCCTAGAAATTTCCTAGAGGTAACGCCAAAGGCGCACTTTAAGGGATTCATTTTAAGGTCATATCGTCGTAACCGTTCAAACACAATCCTCAAATCATACAAATGGTCTATTTTCCATTTACTTTTGATAACCAGATCATAGCATTCTACTTGATTGTGAATGAGGTCGTCAAAAATCTTCGTCATTGCACGCTGATATGTTGCTCCGGCGTTCTTTAGGTCGAACGACATCACTGTGTAGTAGAAGATTCCAATTGGTGTTCTGAAAGTTGTAAGCTCTGCATCCTTGGGAGCCATCTTAATTTGGTTATATCCTGATGATCCATCCATGAAGGAGAAAATCTCATGTGTTGAAGCGATGTCCACCATCATCATTGGTATAGGTAGTGGAAACTCGTCTTTTTGACATGCTTTGTTCAAATCTCTAAAGTCGACACAAACGTGGATCTGTCCATTTTTCTTTTTAACTGGTAGAATATTGCCTAACCACGTGGGGTACTGTTCTTCTTTAATAAAGTTGGCGTCTATCAACTTTTTCACCTTGGCGATGACTTGTTATTCTATTTTAAGGTGCATTCTCCTGGGAGCTTGTTTTACTAGGGTTACATTCTTGTCCACCCCGAGTTTATGAACTGCAACCTCTGTTGATAGTTCTGGCATTTCGTCATCTCCACGTGAAGCAATCTTGGAATTTTGCTAATAGTTTGACCAGTTCTGCAGATTCTTCGTCATCAAGTAGAGAACTTATAAATGTAGGTCGGGGTTGTTCTTCAGTCCTGAGATTAATCTCTTTCAATTCATCGACAGTGGATTTAATTTCTTCCTCCAATTCTGGGGAGCATCTTCTATTGGTTGATCAGTAGAGTCATCCTCTATATCGAGACAATCCTCTTCTGACTCACTAGTAACAACCATGCAAAATTCAGAATCATTGACTGGTCCAACTGTACCAAATCCGAGACCTTCTTTTGATTTGGGAGTTAAACTTTTAGCATTCCATAATTTTTCAAAAAGATGAAATTTGTCTTTTGGCATTTGTTTTGGTAAATGTCCCTGTTGAGTTAACTTTTGAACACAAGGCGAGAAGTAACCAAAAGGCAATTCTAT
>NW_018165239.1:80892-82560 GCF_001263595.1 Phalaenopsis equestris
TCAGTAGAGGTAGAAGCACGGTAAAATTTGATCGGCTTTGAACCAACACTACGGACTTCCTCGACCTCTAAACTTTCGACCTTCTGAGGGAGAATTTGAGTAAGGGTCATAGTATTCACATAGTGGTTTATCCGATCAGACATTGTTTCATATTCATTCCTCTCTGTATCTTCTAGGGATATCTCATACTAAGGTTTCTTCTGCTTTGTCATCATCATTTCATCTTCGGAACTATCTTCATCACCAATGTTGATGGTTGGCCTAGTTTGTTCAATAGTTAATTTGATCTTTCCTCATTCGCGTCCCCAGCCTCGACCTCGGGTGCGTGAACTAGAAGAACGTCCACCAACTCGTTGTAAGGGAGTGGTCGAAGATTGTTGAAGCGGAGTTGTATGGCCTCCTTATTCATCTTTGTTTGTCAAAATTTCACACGAGAAGACAGTCTTCTTTGAAGGCGCGTAGTAGGCAACATCTTCATGGATACGAACTTCAAGTACTGAAAATGGTTGTAGGTCTCCCTTGATGCAATTTTCTTGACCATCTTTGTGGTATTTGATGCACTGGTGTAGAGATGATGGAACCATATTGTCATGAATCCATGATCGACCCAATAGAGCGTTAAAAGAGGTCTCGACATCGATGATATGAAATTTAACGGTTGTTACAAGTTCCCCGACCTTCATAAGTAATGAAATTGATCCAAGAGCTCTTTCTCCCTTTTGGTTGAATCCTCTTAACATAATATTATGGGGATGAGCTCCCGAACGTCAAAGTACAAATACGCTAACGTCCGTAGACTCATCAAGTTAAGAGATGCTCCAGGATCTATTAAAACTCTTGATACCACAAATCTACCAATGTTGAAGGAGATGTAGAGCGGGTGGTTGTGGTCGGCGGTACCGAGCTGCAAGTCTTCATCTGTAAAGGTTACCCTTGACTGTTCTCTCAATGAGCAAACTTCATCTGTGGATGTGCTAGCCAACTGAGCTAAGCAAATTTCTGGATCCAGTAAAGCTGTAACTAGAGATTCTCTCATCTCCTTTGACAGGATCAGAGCGTCATAGATGCTTAGTCGGTCAGGCAACTTCTTAAGATGAGCTAGCACGTTGTAGTCTACTTTGTATGATCCTCCGATTTTATCTTGATTATATGGTTCTTCCACTGACGGAGGTGGGGGTACCTCTTCTCGAGTCAGTATCTGTTTTCCTTTATCTATTGGAGCTGTTCTTGGTGGTAACACTTTTCCGCTCCTTAAGTTGACTTCTGTGACTTCTTCTTCTCGAGATATCATTGTTGAATCTTCCAGTGTCTTTTCCTCCTCGTTGGAAAGATCTAAGTTGATGGAAAACGGTGCACCATGACGCTCGAGAGTTGGTTCTTCGTTATCGGCGCTCTCGTAAGCGATATCACTGAGTTCTTCTTTGGCCTTGACAACGAGTTCATCAGACTCATGTAGGATTTGAGGATCATTTTGGGGATCGAGATTACAACTAGATTGGTTATAATCAGTCATGTCATTACCATAAATAGTCAAAACGTAGCCAAAATCACAACCATTATATTCATAAGACCCTGGAGGGACAAAAAGATAATCATACAAAGTCAAGGGTTCGAGGACTTTCTTCCCCGAATCCGAGACAACCAATCTAGTAGAGGCAGCCTCTATCC
>NW_018165239.1:83766-88623 GCF_001263595.1 Phalaenopsis equestris
ACAACTGGCTCGAAAATGTGCTATGTGTTGTCTGGGATTTCCAGTCCCATCGAATATCTTAAAGTTTGGGGCCACAAAACCCTTGGGGAAGGGGACGGCATCGAACTCCTCCGGGTAAGGTCTACCCTTTAGAATTCCTGCACCGCCCTTAGACTGGGCTAAGGCATCCCGTACTTGTTCAACCAATTGCTTTAACTCTTTTTCTGGCATGGAACCTAACGGAGAATCCTTCTTTGGTTGTTCTTCTTTGTCTATCGAAGTAGCCTCCCTTCTTTCATCTGTGATGTGTATGATTTTTGGCTGATTAATCTTTGAAGAAGCCAACCTTGGTGCTTGTGATTGCCCCTGAATGGTGGCCGTGGCGGTCATAGTTCCAGTCATCTCTTCTATTCTTTTCTCCAGTAGAAAAAATTGCTCATCCCTTAAGAGGATAACTTTACGCAGCTCATCTATGGCGTTCTCTTCAGTGTGAGGTTGAGCCTCGCGCGCAGATGTGGTAGGTCTGGGTTCTTCGATCACATGGACATCCATGAAATCCTCCTCCAGATAATCACTGTAATCAAAATCCTTGTTGTAACTATTGACGGAAACTCCGTGTTCTCGAGCTAACTTAGAAATCTCAATCCTGAGTTTCTCAACTAACCTTTTCTTCGATTATTGACTTCTTGATAGCTTTAAGATCTGAAGGACCTTGGTGGATATCCTCTACTTATTCCTCCATCTCGCTGGCTATTATCACGATGATGTTAGATATTTCAGGCACTGGTTTTACTTCCTGCCCTGCAGGCTTACTGAGCTGTGTCGGTGCAGCGACCTTGGGTTCCCATACCCTCTTCTTTTTCGACGATGATGTCTCGTGATGGAATTTCTTAAATGTCTTAATAGAGACATCGGTATGTCGACGGAAGGTATGCTCCACGTGGTGTAGACCGGCTACAGTGTCAGGTAATCATCTTATCTTTCTTTACGTGATTGCAAGAATGACGGGTAAACTTCTCGGACCCAGTCTTGACTTAATCGGTTAGCGACCTATGGTCCTGGTTATGGTATGGTCGGTGGTGATTATAGCAGTATCCACTCGGTTTTTCAAACGGAACCAGACGGGAACACGGGTAGGTGACTTTATAGTCGACTTATGAGACTTTCTAGTGGACTTAACATCCTTCAAAATTTCATTTTTCATATGAGGGGAAATTGCATGTCCCACTCGTTTAAGTAATTCACTAACAAAACATCCCTCCTTAGTAGCAAGCCTTCTGAAGACTGCACTAACTCGGGTGATGGGGATGAATTTTTTTCCCTCCTCACCATGTCCATGAAGTGATGGTAATGCAGCAACAATCTTTCAGATACTCTCATATCCATCAGTATCTGTCAGAGGATGGAATCTACTTTTCCGGCAATACCTCCTCAACTTGGTGAGGCTCTCCCTCAACGGGTGTGTTTTCAAAAGTCTTGACTTTAATGGCCCTATGAAATCTTCTATAGTGGTTCCTCCTTTGAGTTCGGGTCAATGGTACAGTCCTTGAGCTTGACCCGATCTCAAACACAGGTGGCAGAACAGTTAATAGAACAGTTAATCCTTCAGTGACCATCACTTCTTTTCCCTTAGCAGTAGCAGGGATAGCAGGCTTGATGACAACAACTTTAGCCTTCTTGCAGGCAGGGAAGTCCTGGAGGCAATTCAAACTGAATTCTGCAGACATCTCTTGCATTTCTAGAGCATTGATCTTCATTACCACAAACGGGGCTTTCCCGAGGATAACCTCATGGTCTTCAAATCCAGCTCCGAACTTGATGGTGGGAGCGGCGTTACAGGCGTTGCGTTCCGTTGGCAGGTTGCAGGAAAAGGTCAGCGTTGGGTAGGCCATTGCAGCGGGCTTTAAAATAGAAAGTCTTATGGTTAGCTATATGGCCGAAAACCTCATAATCTTTAGTGCAAGCACTAAAAATAGAGGTTAATCTGTAGACCGGGCGGGTCTTAATTTATGGGTATTTTTAACATCTTTGTTTAAAAATGTGTAAAATTTAATTAATATTTTAAGCTGCGCGCATCACAACACGATTTGGTTTAATTTGCAAAGTAGCAAACCAAATTTGGAAGGGAAATGTGAAAAAAAAAAACTAGGACCCAGTGCGGAACCCAATTAGTGGCAGAAAACGCCCAGGTGGAATTAGTCCATCGATACACCTATTGGGGGTCCGACCCCACATGAAAATTTAAAGAGTCCTTAATGGCTTTCTGAACCCCTCTGTTCAAAGATGGTTTTCAAATCGGTCACTACCTTTTGATTCACTCTTTTTAAGGTCGGTCCTTACCTTCAGAAGCTGTCTTTTGAGATTAACCCTTATCTGTCAATTCTCATTTAGAATCATCCACTACCTTCTGATTCACTCCTTTCAATGTCGATCCTTACCTTCCGATGCTCTCTTTTGAGATTGACCCTTACCTGTCAATTCTCATTTAGAATCAGTAACAAGCTTCTGATTCACTCCTTTTGAGGTCGGTCTGTCGGTATTATTTTTAGTTGGAGGAGTTGCCCGTAAGAAGTTGTCGGTCACCGGAATCCAAATCCCGTTGCCCGCTTTGGAAGGACGTTTTAATTTACATATATATTTAGTTTTAGAAAAATATTAAATCAAACCCCATATTTTTCATAGTTTAAATGAAAGAGCATTGTACCTCAAATCTTGTATCTATCCCGAAGGATAAACACAAGACTTGAAGATGAGGCTCGGTCAAATAAACTAAGGAATATATGACATCTGTTTGGTCTGCGAAAACTTTATATTTGCCGACAAGTTCCCCTATTTAATATAAAGAATTAAATAGGGTTTATATTAAGTTGAGTTTAAACATGCTTCCTATAAGGGCAAGCTCTTATAGTTAATTACATCTTAAATGACCAAAGTCACCCAAGAAGACTCTCGAAAAAAATCAAGGAATATTATCTTCAAGGAATTTCAAAGGGTAGGGCTCTTTAACAAAATCAGACATAGAGGTGTGAAAGGGGATTTGTTCAAATATGAAACATTTTGTTGTGGAAGCCAAAGGAAGAGAAAATAGGGGATGACATGGATCCAGAGCAGAACCCCGGTGACATCCCAAGCTATCCTAATGTTTTGTTTCAGTATTGACGAGAAATATTTAGGTGTTTCACCCTGCCAATTTTATTAGTTAGGGCTTACATTTGTGTGAAATGATTACACAAATAGCCTGGAAGATGTGAGGATTTAGGTCGTGATAAACGACAACCTCAGAATCCTAAGATGGATAGGTTTTGTTGTTGAAGATGGTCGTGCTACCCACCATGCTAGCTCCAAGCTCCTTGCCGCGACGAGTTTGCGTTTTCTAGTGTGTCAAGTTATAATATCAAATCAGTTAACCCTATGGTTGAAGTTCTTTAAATTTTTAGAAGGAATATTAAAGTTGACTAGAGCGACACCGGTTAGGATCCTACGGTTCCCTCGTTCCGGCACCACTATTTTCTATTGGATTCACTTAGTCCAAATGAACTTAATAAACTCAACTTAATGAGTTCCATAATTTCATTTAAATCATGGGAAACCTCGTTAGCAACCATTGGTTACCTCTTCCGAGGGATTCCCAATCATCTGATAGAGACATCTTAGTTTAGTTGATGTTGTGGTTTTGTGTGGTGTTTGTGATTAAATTTTGAGTTGTTTTATATTTTAATGTTGTGTAGGTGAATTTTATCTTGGTTGATTTTAGTTTTAGTTTTTGTTATGATTAACATGCAAGTTTATGTAGGTAAATGCAAGCGTGAAACATGTAAGGAAAAGGCAGAAGAAAGACGGTACTATAAACTGTAAAAGCGTATCGGGCGAGTCTTCTCGTTCCACCACCTGAAATTTAAAATGCATATTAAGGCAGTTTATGAAAAGCAGGAAAGGTAAAATTTTGGTAATTTTCCTAACCCTATGTCATATCTTGGTGAGTCCTTAAAAGTTTAATTAAGGATGATTTCATTCAGCGAATAATATTAAGTTTAATAGACCTCTAAGGCATCCAACAAGTTAGGAGGGGGAAGTAGGTCCATGCCTCCCTCTCACCAACTAGTGAAAAGCCTCGAGTCCATTGAACCTCAAGTCAATTTAAACTTATTATATTGATTAATGTTCCATCCTATAAATACCCTTATTACTCAGTGAGCACCGATGTCTCAATTATCTCTAAGAATAGGGTAATTATCATTTATCATTTAATTTGAAAATCATGTTAGTGAATTACCTTGAAGGAGAAGTTAGTGTAATTTGAACACTTAGCCAAAATTTTAATCCTAATTGGGCTTAGTGGTGTTTCAAGGATGTTTGATATAATTATGTTTATTTCTCTAATTCTCATTATGATTTGGATTTTATTTGAAAATCAAGATAGGGGTATTAAATTGATTAATTATTGACTTCAAAAGTCATACCCCTAAGTCCAGGATCATTTAATTTTAATAAACTTCCAACTTTTAATAATTTAGAAATTTATTAACTTATATTTTTAATGAGAAAAATGAAATTAGTTTTTACCAATTAACCCATTGTGTTTCAAACATCAAATGAATTGATTAAGATTAGAGGTTACCCATTTTCCCTCCTTGAATTAAGCCTAAATGTTAATTAAGGCAAAATTTCAAAATTACACATTTGCTCCTAAGGCTCTAACACCTCATAATTTGTCAGATTCAATTCAAATGACTTTGAAATTTTTATCATACCACATTCATGGGTCAATTAGGACATCAGAGGAGAAAATGTGATTTTTCAAAATTTAATTTAATTTATATAATTATTTTCATGCAAAAATAGGATTTTTCAAAGAAAATTCCTAACTTGACCAAGGTA
>NW_018165239.1:89187-89507 GCF_001263595.1 Phalaenopsis equestris
TTAAGTTGTAAAATGAACTCAAAATATTTTGAAATTTTTATGATTAGTTCTCTGGATCATAAACCATAGTGGAGATCAAAAATTAAGTCATTTAAATGTTTATATTTTCCAAACTAATTATTTTAGTGATTTAGCATTTGGGAAATTTATGGGTATTTTAAATGACTTAACCCATGAAATTATTTGGAAAGGTTTCTCTAGTCATGGTGGACTTTCCAAAATTTGCTTAGAATTTTATAATCAATATGCTAATTTCCATGATTATTTTAATGGAATAATGTGGAAGATCTTGAAAAATATGGATCTTTGTATAGGAACCT
>NW_018165239.1:89541-90120 GCF_001263595.1 Phalaenopsis equestris
AATATCAGAGAATGTACCCCGTGACAGAGGCTACAATATGCCAAAATTTCAGGCCAAGGTGATGTGCTAATATGCATGGAGAATCAAATAATCCCAAAAAGAGTATAATTAATTAAAAAAAAATATGCTTCAAATAGACTTGAAATTTTTTCCGCATTGTTCTCCTCTGTTCACTGAGCAAGAGAGTGTTTTTATTTTACTTTTGTGATTTTCTTACACAAAGTTATGAATTTTCTAAGTTAAGGGTATTTAAATAGATAAGAAAAAGCATTATTTATCTATTCAAACAGCGCGTGGTGATTAGATCCTAGGCAGCTCCGAAGGCATGCGTGGCGCGCTCTGGTTGGACACCGCCGTCCACGTAACTGCTGACTCGGCCCGCTGTTTATGTCCCGAAGCGTTGTGCGGCTCGATCTCCTCCATTCATTTGATACACGCTTGATCAAACGGCTCCCCGTCATCATCCCCGATAGAATGATCCCGTGCCCGTCCACACTAAAACCCTAAGATCTCAGCCTAGACTCAACCAAATCACTTTGGGTTTGATCATATGGACTCGTCTAAGTGAGACGAACACAT
>NW_018165239.1:90240-90771 GCF_001263595.1 Phalaenopsis equestris
CGTTTGTTGGGGTCCAAGGAGACTAGGGATTGAGTCCCTGGTCTTGGTGTAAGGCCTAGGTATGAATTCGACCAAGCTCGAATTCAGGTGTTGGTCTAGAGCTATGGTGGAGGCTCTGTGGAAAGGGGATTTGATGGGGATTTAGCTTTATTCACTATTGTGAAGGTGTGGGTGAAGTTAATTTATGTTTGATGGACTGTGGAGGTGTATTGGGTTTTGTCCTGGTTTCCGACAGGGTTTCAAGCTCAAACTTGAGCTCCGGCAATAGGAATGGGTGAGGAAAAATGGTTGGAATGCACTGAGGGGATCTTAGGGGAGCTCTGTGTGAAGTTTGAAGAGGCCTCTCTAAGGAAATTTCAGCACACCTCCCATGGCCGTGGGAGATGAGTTTTTATAAAAATGGCCATGGGGTGGCTCTCAGGGCACAATTTTGGGTGCATTGTGGTGCTTATGTGGAGGGCAGAGGCTACCGGCCGGCTAGGGGGAGGTGGCTAGGAGCTCAGGGGACCTAGAGGAATACATCTCTACAAT
>NW_018165239.1:91202-91753 GCF_001263595.1 Phalaenopsis equestris
GATGCCAATTTGAAGGTTAAGGCGTTCGATTGGGTGAAGTTTGGGGACTTGGCCAATTTGGGGATAAATTTGGGAATTTTGGATTTAGGCCAAAATCAAATGGATTTGAGACTTCACCAAGGCCAATTGATGGTTGATTTTGATGTATAGGAATGTTATAAACATTTTTTAACATTAATTGAGGCTAATTGACTATGCTATGGGTTCAATTTGGTGAGATTAGGTCATATGGTCAAAATTTGGGTTTTGACCCAAATCAAAATTTTGGGGAAATTTGGGCCTTTGAAGGGCAATTTTGGGGTTTTGATCAAAGATGGTCAGATTCGCTAAATCGAGTCATGAGGTAGTTGTGAAAAATTAAATTGGAAATATTTGGGATTTATTGGGAGTTTCTAGGAATTTTTTGAATTTTTTTGGATTTTGAGCTATGGAGGGGTATTTTGGTAATTTGGGGGTGTTTTAGGGGTAAAAGGCCAAGATGGGTATTTTGGTAGAGTTGAGGTACCAATCATAACCAATAAGACATGGACAATGGAAACCCCATTTTGGAT
>NW_018165239.1:91946-147688 GCF_001263595.1 Phalaenopsis equestris
TCCTAAGGGTGACTCATCTTGAGTTTCCCCCGTAGTGATCCCACCTACTAAATGCTAGAGGTTGAGACCAACATGTGGCACTTCAAGTTTAGTAAAGAAGAGGGTAGAATTTCTAATAGTGAGGGTTCCATGTCTAGTTTTCTAAGAATAATCAATAGGAAAATCCTATGGCTAGACCTCAGGCTACTAAAGACGAAAAACTAAACCTCAACCAAAAATGAGGTCAACACAGTCCATGTCAACTTGACTGAAGTCCATGTCAAATTCTATGGTGCTCCCTACGGTGCTCTTTCCCCATTAAGTGCGAGGTTCCAACCATCTTTGAAAGCAAAGATCAGCCTCTGGCCTGATAATTTTTCTCTATAGACGACAGAAAAAACTTCGATGAGCTGAAATTTAGCAGGAACAAAAACAAAACAAATTGTTTATTAAAGAAAATTTTAATTTACATTGGTGAGAAAATTGTTTATTTATGTATGTATTTTATTTAATTTAGTAGAATATCAAATTTAAAGGTAGAAAAGATAAAAAATTTAAGTATGTAATTTCAAAAAAATTCTCATTATATTGAGGTTAACTTTATTACAAAATTTGGACCCGGTCACAGACGTTTGACCAAAGAAATAACCCCAGGACGATCAAAATTTCAAAATTTCATGCCAAGCAATGTTAAATTGCATAGTATGTCTTCATGTATCGTCCATTGATTGGCATCATGGGTCTTTCACCCCGAAAATCTACTAGCTAGTAGGCTCCTTCTGTGTAGACCTTTTCCACAACAAATGGTCCCTCCCAAATTGGCTCAAATTTTCAACCTATCTTGCAACACGCAAGAATAAGCCTTTTGAGCACGAGTACAAGATGACCAACTTTGAATGTCTTTGAGCGGACCAATTTGTCATTAGCTTGTACCATCTTCGCTTGATAAAGCTACAAATATTGTTGTGCTTCTGGTTGTTTTCCTTCGAAACTTTCCAATCCTTCAAGTCGGAGTTTTGCACTTCTTCTGTGGTTAGTTGATTAACGACAACAACTATGAGAGACGGTTCTTGAACTTCAAAAAGTAGTACGGCCTCGGACACATACACGAGCATGTAGGGTGTGCACTGAGTGGGAGTTATGAACATCATCCGATAGGCCCTCAAGGATTCTAACGATTATTTATTCCAATCTCTTTTATTTTCATTCAGTGTCTTGTTCAAAATCTATACCAGTGTCTTGTTGAAAGCCTCAGCCAGTCCATTTGCCCTAGGATACTAAATTACATAGTATCTCCACTCTATCCCGTGTCATTTGACGAAATTGTTGATTTTTGTACTTTTGAAGGCTATCTCATTATCGGAGATTATTCTGCGTGGAACTCCAAAATGGTAGACGACTTGACTTTTGAAGAATTGAAAGACGTGTTGTGTCGTAAACTCTCGTAACGGCACTGTCTCTACTCATTTGGAAAAGTAATCTTTAGCGACAAGTATAAATTTGTGTCTTTTGGAAGACAGAGGGTCTATCAAACCTATTATGTCCGTGCCCCAACACTTGAATGGCCATGAGGAAACGGTTGGGTGTAGCACATTTGGAAGTTGGTGCAAGACCACTCATGCACCTAGCACTGGTGACATTTTCTAGTTGTATCCATACAATCAGACATCTATGCCGGCCAATAATATCTGAGGGTTTTGATCTTCATTTTCATTTTCGACCCTGACTGGTGAGTGCCACACAATCCGACATGTACTTCTTTGACAATATTTTGTGCTTGGGCTCTGCTTAAGCATCGTAGCCATATCTGATCAAATGATCTTTTGTAGAGGATATTACCCACTAAGGTGTATGACATGGCCCTTCTTGTAATATTCATTTAATGGCTTATGCTAATCTTCATGGTTATCAACAACCCCAATCATCATTTCTTCTTCTCTTCCAAGCTTGTGTAGATTTTTTAGGTCAATTTGATACAAAACTTTTCTTCCTTGTATTGTCATGTCAATGGAATCCTCCGGGGGACATGCTAATTCCTTAGCAAGTTTTGCTAGAGCGTCAGCATGGACATTATCTCCCCTAGAAATTTAGTAAAAAGTCACATTGGGGATCTATTCCAGTAGTTTCATGTTGTACCAGTGGTATTATGCTAACCTTGATTTCAAAATCTTATATTGTCTGACAACTTGTTGAATGACGAGTTATGAGTCACCATGGATGATAATATCTGTTATATCCATCAAGATTGCCAACTCTAATCTGGTAATTAGTGCTTCATATTCTGCTTCGTTGTTGGCACATAGATTTGTCAGGTGATATGAGAACCTCAGCATACCCTTTTCTGGTGTGATAAAGATCAAACCAATCTATGTTTTTCCTTGTGTAACTGTGTCTGATCCTTTGTTTTTAATGGCTGATGAAGCTTCGTCGAAGTACATCTCCCAGTGTTGTGCACCAAGGAAATCCATCTGTAATACTTGTTCATCTAGTAATTCTTCATTAAGAGGGGACCCTATTGGAAGTGGGTGTAAAGCGAGGAAATCTGCTAAAATTTATCTCTTGATAGCATGAAGAGGAACAAAAGATATATCAAATTGCAATAAAATGATTGAACATCTTGCTAGACATCCGAAAAGTGTTGGTCGGGTCATCAAAAATTGTAATGGATTGACTTTTGAAATTAAGGTAATCTTATGAGAAAGCCTGTAATGTCTAAGCTTTTAGGCTATAAAAATCAAAGCTACTCAATGCTTCTCTATATGCGGATACCTTGTCTCCGTCGGTATTAGGTGATGACTCAAGTAATAGAGTGCATTTTCCTTACCCTCGTCATTGACTTGGGCTAAGAGGGCTCAAAGAGAGTCATCTAAGGCCGCGGTATAAAGTATTAAGGGTTTCCTAGGGATAGGGGCTGTCAAAACAGGAGGTGTCATTAAATATTTCTTAACGTCTTCGAAAGTCTGCTTGCATTTCTCTTCCCAAACAAATTTGACTTCCTTTTTTATTAATGCCGAGAAGTGCTGACACGTGCCTGAGAGATTAGATATAAAGCATCTCAGATATGCCAACTTCCCTTGGAAGGAACGTAGTTGTTTCAAGGTTTTGATAGGAGGCATCTCCAAGATAGTTTTAATCTTATCCCGGTCGATTTCGATTCCTCAATGACGGACAACAAATTCTAGAAATTTCCTAGGGGTAATGCAAAAGGTGCACTTTAAGGGATTCATCATAAGATCATATCATTGTAACCGTTTGAAAATGATCTTTAAATCCTACAAATGTTCAATTTTTTATTTACTTTTGATGACCAAATCATCCACGTAGCATTCTACTTAGATGTGAATGAGATCATCAAAAATCTTTGTCATAGCTCGTTGATATGTCGCTCCAGCGTTCTTCAACCCAAACGACATCACTGTACAGCAGAAAATCCAAATAGGTGTCCTAAAGACTGTAAGTGCTGCATCTTCTGGAGCCATCTTGATTTAATAGTACCCCGATGATCCATCCAAAAAGGAGAAAATTTAATATGTTGAAGCAATATCCACCATCATTTCCGGCATCGATAACAAAAATTCATCTTTTGGACATGCTTTGTTCAAATCCCTGAAGTCGACACAACCACAAATTTGTCTATTTTTCTTCTTAACAAGTACAATATTAGCCAACCATGTGGGGTATTGCTCTTCTCTTACAAAGCTAACGTCTATTAATTTCTTCTCCTCGACTATGACTTGTTGTTCAATTCCCAGATGCATTCTTCTTGGAGCTTATTTTACCGGGGTCATACCTTTGTCCACCCCGAGTTTATGAACTGTAACTTTTGTTGACAGTCCTGGCATTTCATCGTAGCTCCAGGAGAAGCAATGTTTTAATTCTATTTATAGTTTAATCAACTCTATAGATTCTTCGTCATTGAGTAGACAACTTATAAATTTAGGTCAGGGTTGCTCTTCTGTCCACGGGTTAACTTCCTTCAATTCATTGATAGTTGATTTGATTTCTTCTTTAAATTCTGGAGAAGCATCTTCTATTAGCTGATCAGTAGAGTCATCCTCCACATTGCGGCAATGTAGAGTCATCCTCCACATTGAGGCAATCACTATCGATCCATTAGTAACAACCATGCAAAATTCTGAATCATCGAATGGTCCTACTGTACCAAATTCGAGACCCTCTTTTGAGTTGGGAGTTTGAATTTTAACATCCCATAATTTTTCAAAAAGTTGTAATTTATCTCTTTGCCTTTATTTTGGCAAATGTCCTTGTTGAATTAACTTTTGTACACAAGGCAAAAAGTAACCAAAAGGCAATTCCATTAATTCATTAGGATTATCATCCAAATTTACATGATTTTCAGAACAAGTAGAAGTAGAAGCACGATAAAACTTGATCGGCTTTGAACCAGTGCTACAAACTTCCTTGACCTCTAAACTCTCGACCTTTTGAGGGAGAATCAGAGTAAGAGTCATGGTGTTCACATAGTGGTTTTCCTGATCATACATTGTTTCATATTCGCTTTTCTCTGTATCTTCTAAGGATATCCCGTACTAAGGTTTCTTCTATTTTATTATCATTATTTCATCTTTAAAACTTTCTTCATCATCAATGTAGAGGTTCGGCCTAGTCTGTTCAACAATTTAATTGGTTCTTGCTCATCGACGTCCCTGACCTCAACCTCGGGTGTGCGAACTAAAAGAACCCCACCAATTTGTTGTAAAAGGGTGGTGGAAGATCGCTGAAGTGGATTTGAATGGCCTCGTCATTGTAATTCTTCTGAATGTTCACTTTTATTGGTCACAATTTCACAAGAGAAGATGGTTTTCTTTGGAGGCGCGTAGTATGCGACATCTTCATGAATGCCAACTTCATGAACTTAAAACAGTTGTAAATTTACCTTGATGCAATGTTCTTGTCCTTCCTTGTACTACTTTGGTGTAGAGATGACGAAACCATGTTGTGTTTGTGAATCCATGGTCAACCCAGTAGAGTTTTAAAAGAGTTCTCGGCATCGATGATATGAAACTTAGCAGTTGTTACCAGTTCTCCAACCTTCATAAGTAATGTAATTGATCCAAAAGCTCTCTCTCCCTTTGGTTAAATCCTCATAACATCATTTTATTGGTTGTAATATCTTGAGGTTCAATGTCTAAATATGCTAATCTCCGTAGGCTCATCAAGTTGAGGGATGCTCAAGGATCTACCAAAAATTTGGACAACACAAATCTACCGACGTTAACGGAAATATAGAGTGGATGATTATAGTCGGTAGTACCGAGCAGCAAGTTTCATCTATGAAAGTTATGCCAGATTATTCTTTCAATGAGCAAACCTCATCTGAGGATGTGCTGGCCAACTGGGCTAAGCAAATCTCTGGGTAGAGCAAAGTTATAATCAGAGACTCTCTCATCTCCTTTGACGGAACTATAGCGTCGTAGATTTTTAATCTGGCCGGCAACTTCCTAAGATGAGTTAGCACATTGTAATCCACTTTATATGATCCTTCAATTTTCTCTTGATTATGTGCTTCTTCCGCTGACGGAGGTGGAGGTAGCTCTTCTTGAGTTACTATTTATTTTCCTTTATCCACTGGAGCTGTTCTTGGGGGTAACACTCTACCGCTCCTTAAATTCACTTATGTAATTTCCTCTTCTTGAGATATCATTGTTGAATCTTCTGGTGTTTCTTATTTTTTGGAAAGATCGAAGTTGATGGCTAGTGGTGTGTCGTGGCGCTCGAGGATTGGTTCTTCACTCCCGGAACTATCGTAGTTGGTAACGTCGATGTCTTCGTTGGTCTTCCTAATGAGTTATTTGGACTCAAGTACTAGTTGAGGATCGGTTTGGGAATTGAGATTGAAGCTAGATTGGTCAAAATCAGTTATGTTATCACCAAGAATAGTTAAAATGTAGCTAAAATCATAATCATTATATTCATAAGACACTAAACGGTTAAGAGACCCTAAAAGGTTAAGAAGATAATCTTATAAGGTCATGGGTTCTAGGATTTTCTTCCCCAAATCTCAGATAACTAGTCTAGCAGAGGCAACCCCTATCCTACCCTCTGTGCTATCAGTCAAGTAGTGGTATTCTTCTTCTTCTTTGTCTTTGATGATGACGGATTTTTTCGCAAAATCTTCATCTCAGACTTGGCAGGCTGAAGACTTTGAACGGAGGCTTGTTTTGAAGCATTCTGAATTCGGTTTAAGGCCCCCTTGGGCTTGTTCCAAGTCGTACTCCATCCTTCTTTTCAAGTATATGGGTCAATCAGAGAGATTAGATCAGCCGAAATAATATTTATGGAACCTTTTTCAAGTTCTTTCAAATATTCTTTCAGTATCTTTATATTCCCTTCTTTAAGATTTTTCTCGATCCAGTCCTTGAAGACAAAACATTCCTCTATAGTGTGTCCAGGCAATCTATTATATGGACAATAATTTAGTTGATCTTTCTTGTCAACCTCTTTGAGTTTCTTAGGATCTTGTAGTCTGAACTCAGGCTTCTTGATCATACTTCTAAACATCTTGGATATCGCTTCATCTTTGAAGGAATACACTACTTTCTATCATTCTGCCAAAGATATTCACTTATTCTTTGTTGGGTATGATCCTCCCTGAGGCAATCACTGGCTAGACTAGCTGTATTGTTGTGTCTATTTTTCGGCACGTTGCGACGACAATTGACGAGGGTTCCCTGCATGTATCTTCATTAGTTGTTTTCCTTTATCGACAGTTGTCACTGTTCCTGACTTCTTTTCGAATACTCTAGTTGCCTTAGATTTCTCATGAGAATCCATATATTTGATTTCTTCTTGAAGACTGTTGGCTTTGCTGAGTAGCTTCTTGAAGGATTTGATGGTGACTCCCTTGAGCATGAAATCTACTGGCCCATGAATGCTCTTGAGTAAAATCTCAATCACATGATGTTCCTGCAGCTGAGGTTCACATTTTATCATAAGGTTTCTCTACCTCAAAATATAGTCCACTAAAGTCTCATTGGGTTTTTGTGTTTCCATTATGAGATCTCCAATTGAAACATGATGTTGTGCTCTGACAAATCTTTTCACGAACAATCGTTCTAGCTTGGTGAATGTCTTAACTGATCGGTTGGGTAATTCGGCATACTAATTAAAAGCGATCCCTAACAAGCTGCTCACAAACTGACAGAAAAGCAAGGCTTTGTTACCTCCAGTATTACCACAAATGGCTTGGAAATGTGCTACGTGTTGTTTGTAATTTCCAGTCCCATTGAATATCTTAAAGTTTGACGACACAAAACCCTTGGGATAGGGTACGACGTCAAACTCATCCAGTTAAGGTCTACCCTTTAAAACCAATGCACCACCCTTAGATTGGGCAAAGGCCTCCAAAACTTTCTCGACCATTTGCTTAAACTCCTTCTTTGGCATGGCGCTTAATGGAGAATCCTTTTTTTATTGCTCATATTTGTTTGCTAATGCAACTTCCCTCCTTTCATCTGTGATATGTATAATCTCTAATTGGTTGATTTCTGGAGAGGCTAACCGTGGTGGTTAAGATTGTTCCTGAACTGGGGTCATGGCGGTCATGGCAGTGGCTATCTCTTCCATTCTTTTCTCCATTTGGCTGATTTGCTCGTCTGTTAGGAAGACAACCCTATGCATCACATCTATGATGTTCTCTTCGATGAGAAGTTGAGCATTCCGCGCTGATGCAGCGGCTTTTCTCTCGATGACATGAATATCCATGAAACCTTTTTTAAGATAATCATTAAAGCAAAAATCTTCATCATCATCATTAGAAACTCCATGTTCTCGAGCCAACTCAGAAATCTCAATCATAAGCTTTTCAACCTTTTCTTCAATTATTTATTCTTGGATTATATTAAGGTCTGGAGGACCCTGTTGTACCTCCTCCACTTGCTCCTTCATCTCGCTAGCAATTGCTACGACAATATCGGATACTTCAAACCCTTGCTTCATTCCATGATCTTTCCCTGTGGGCTTATTGAATTGGATTGGTACAACGACCTTGAGTATCTATACCTTTTTCTTTGACGATGATGTCTTGAGACGGAGTGTCCCAGCAGAAACATCGGCATGTCAAGGAAAGGTATGCTCCCCATGTTGCAGACCAGATATAGTACTGGGAAATCTCTTCATGTTTTCCTTTGAAACTTTAAGAACATCCTTATGGTGGTTGATTGGTAGAATTCTCAAACCCAGATGCTACTTGGCGGGTTGACATCCTGTGGGTCTAGTAGCAGTAGAATCGGTAGCAACAATGGTGGTATCAACTCTACTCACCAAACGGAACCAAACAGGATTGCAAGCAGGAAAAGCTTCAGATGATTTCTAAGATCGTCTGGTTGTTCTGACATCCCTTAAAATTTTTTTCTTCATGCGAGGGTATAATGCACATCCTACTTTTTTAAGTAACTCGCCAACTGAATAACCTTCTTTAACAGCTAGTTTCTAAAAAATTGAACTGACTCGGGTGAAAGGAGCATGCTTCTTCCTCTCCTCACCATGTCCATGAAGTGACGGTAAAGTAGATGTAATCTTTTATATACTTTTGTACACATTGGTATCCATTAAGGGATGGATCCTACTCCCTTGCAGAAGTGGATAGGTTATTAGTAATCCTGACTCATCCTATTGAGGATCTTCATCAACAGGTACTTCCTTAGGAGTCCGGGCTTTAGAAGCCCTCCGAACCTTCCGGCTGCAGTTTCTCCTTTCGGTTTGGGTTAACGGTGTAGTCCTCGAACTTGATCCGATCTAAAAAAACTGATTGTGTGGCAGTTAACCCCTTAGTTTAATCTTCAATGATCATAACTTCTTCTCCCTTAGAAGCAGCGGGAACAACAGGCTTGGTAGGTGCCATAGTAGAATTATTCTTAACCTTCTTGTAAGAAGGGAAGTCTTGAGGGCAGCTCAAGTTTAACTTAACCGAAGGTTTCTTAACTTCTGGAGCGGCGACTTTCATCACAACAAACGGGGTTTTCCTGAGGATGACCTTGAGATCTTCAAATCCTGAGCTCAAGTTTAACTTAACCGAAGGTTTCTTAACTTCTGGAGCGGCGACTTTCATCACAACAAACGGGGTTTTCCTGAGGATGACCTTGAGATCTTCAAATCCTGAACCAAACTTGATGGTGGGAGCGACATTCCGGGCATTACAGCTCGTCAGTAGGTTGCAGAAAAAAGTTAGCATTGGAAACGCCATTGCAAGAGCTTCAAAAGAGAAAGCTTTGGGGTTAGTTATTTGGCCAGCACCTCGTAATCTTAGTGCGAGCACTAAAAATTAACCGAGGCCAATCTATATACCGGGTAAGTTTATTTGATATGTGGAGGTTTTAAAAATTTAGTAAAAATAGTTTTAAAGTATAAAGATTCAATCAGTACAAGGAAAATTTAAAGAGCACACAACATGACACAATCTGATTTAATTTGCAAAACAACAAATCAAACTTGAAAGGGAAAACGTGAAGTTCAGTATCCAGTGCGGGACCAACTTAACAACGCACAGTATCCAGGTGTAATTAGTCCACCAACACACCTATTGGGGGTCTGACCCCACATGAAGATTTAAAAGTCCTTAATGATTCAAAGGTGATTGAATAGGCAGTCCAGAAGTCCAAAAAGTTGACCTACTTTCCCAAGATAGAAATGGGTAAAGCATGCCAAAGGAAGAAGGTAAATTTGGTTCATGAGGGACATGAACACATTATCGATGTTTGAAGAAAATATTTATTGATTTAAATGGAGAGAAAAGCTAGTCCCCAGCGGAGTCTCCAGAAGTTGTCGACACTCGACACTATTTTTGGTTAAGGAGTTGCCCGTTGGAAGATGTCGGCTGCCGGAATTGAAATCCCTTCACCTGCTTTTAAAGGACGTTTAATTTACATGTGTATATATATGTTTTTTGTATAAGGATCCAAGCTACAATTCATTAAAAATAAAGGAAACCAGTTACAATGAGGAAAAAGAGGCTCTTTAGAAGGAGGCAACCTCTCAAAACATCAAAGAGGAGCTATCTAATATAGGGAAGAGACAAAAGATCACTGGATAGTAGGAAATCCAGTGAGGGAGGAACCCTTTTGCTCACCAAAGGTTCTTCAGTGTAAAGACCCCTTCTAGCCAGCCAATTGGAAGGTTTGTTACCTTCTCTATGGATATGAGAAAAAATTATAAAGTAATTCTTCATCAATTGATGAATCCCAGAAATCCAGCAGATTAAGTTCCAGGGAGTGTCACAAGAGCCCTTGATAATGTTAATAAGCAGCAAGGAGTCAAATTCAACCACAGCTGGTTGAAGTGGCAAGTTCTGGCTAAATTGAGGGCCCAAAAAACAACTTGACATTCAGCTTTAAGAGGATCCATATCTATAACAGGAGATTGAAAATAGAAGATGCACCTCCCTTCATGATTCCTGAAGACACCACCAATTCCAGCATAATGAGATTTGTAGCTACCATCAGTGTTAACTTTTATCCATCCATACTTGGGAAGAGACCAACAAATTTTCAAAGCTTTGGTAATGGAAGGATTAGAGAGGGGCTCAGCTCCAACACAGCTCCAAAGATTTGAATTTAATCAATTTTTGTACATAGGCAATACAATTTAGACCCACCTTCATTGGCTCTAAAGGAGAAGCTTCTTACTTCAAGTGGTTTCTAGCCATCCAAACAAACCAAGGCACAATGTTGGGGATATATCTTGAAGTTTAGTTCCCCTCCAATCAGACCAATAATTATAGAATACATCCCATGATAGATTCATGATTGGAACATTCACCTTTTCAAGCACTATAGTCGAAATTTTCTGTACCTAAGGGCAGAAGGCTGGCAAAGAAAAGGTAAGCAAGTGTTTCCTCCTCATTCAGACATAAAACACATCTAGATGGTCCTCTTAGACCCTTCAATTTCAAGATATCATCAGTGGGGATCAACGTTGAGAAGATTCTCCATATGAAAAAGGACATGGAAGGAGTAAGAAATTTGTTCCAAATTATATGACCCCAATCCACCACCTGTTGGGGAGGATGAGTTGGGCGTATGTTCTTTTTGATAGCAATTCTGTCCTTTTTCCCATCTTTAACAGAGAGTTTCAAAATATTGTAGATTTGAGGGGGGCTACAAAAAGGAAGGATAGGAGTAATGTTCCACTTATCATGTTCCCAAAGGTCCTTCACATACTTATGAAAGGCTGGAGCATTTTGATCATGAAGCAGGCTGCCATCCAAAGACCAATTATCCCACCAGATGTTTACCAAACCATCACCACCTATCTCCTAGACAAACATTTGTTCAGCTTCCTCCCTATTCTGTAACATCTTTTTCCGAATTGGAGAGTCCCCCAATCCCACAGATAATTGGGTAGGGTGTTGGTGCTTACAGTATTTACCCCATAAGAATTCAGCCCAAAGGGAGGATTGAGATCTGAATTTAATCCAGAGTTTACAAAGGTTGGTGTGCATTATTTGAGGGAAGGACTTGAAGCCTAACCCTTCTTCCATAAAAGGTTTACACACCTTATCCCATTTAGTCCAGTGTTTTTGCTTCCTTTGACCAATCCATAGAAATCTATTGAGCATACCTTCCAATAATCTTTGAGTAGTCTTTTTCAAAATATTCATTTGCAGAAGAGGAGATGGAATAACAGATAGAAAACTTTTCAAAAGGGTTATCCTACCCCCATTGGATCCCATGCTTGCAGTTTGCTTTGAATCTTCTCTAGAATATGATCAAACTGAAAATTTTTAGCTCTTCCTTGGATAAGAAATACCCCAAGATACTTCACAGGAAGATGGTTATTGGTAAACCTAATGAAGTCAGAAACCCAGCTCTTAAACTCACTCTTGCATTGTTTGCTGAAAATAGTAATGCACTTCTGATCATTCAACTTCATTCCAGAGACTTTCTAAAAATTCTCCAAGCTTTGCATGAAAAATCTAACAGCAGATTTGGAAGCTTTTGAAAATATTTTTCATAATTTAAATGAATGAGCACTATACCTCAAACCCTATATCTATCTCGAAAGATAAATACAAGACTTGAGGATGATGCTCGATCAAATAAATTAAGGAATATATGACATCCGTTTGGTCTACGAAACCATTTTATTTCCTAAAAAAATTCTCCTATTTAATATAAAAAATTAAATAGGGTTTATATTAAGAAAGGTTCGAAAAAGCTTCTTATAAGGGCAAGCCTAATAGTTAATTAAATCTTAGATAACTGAGGTCACCTAAGAAAACTCTCGATAAAAATCAGGAAATATTGTCTTCAGAGAGGTAAAAAGGATAAGACTTTTTAAAGAGATCGAACGAAGAGGTGTAAAAGGGGAATGGTTCAAATTTGGACATTTTGTTGTAGAGTCCAAAGGACGGAGAACCAAGGGATTTCATAGATCCTAAGGAGAACCTCGGTGACTTCCCAAGCTATCCTATGGTTTGGCTTCAGTTTTGAAGAGAAATAGAGAAACAGTTTTGAAGAGAAATATTTAAATGTTTCATCGCACTCACTAACTTACATCCAATTTCTAATGGAATCATTACACACATAAATAAGGTACATTTTAAATGATTTTATAGAGTATAATCCTAAACAAAAGATTATCCCTGATATATTGGCTCCTTTTTATTAAGCACCTCTAACAGTTATAAGGATAGTGTAAGATCATCCACATATTATTCATCAAAAAGGTTCATGACTTCTACCAAATGAAAACAAATTCAGATAAAAGGAAGTAAAAAAATTGAGATGGAACTATCACTATTTAAATTCAAGATGTCTCTTGTAAAATTCAAGTTCGGGTGAGACCCGAGTCATAGTGGACTCGTCAATCCAACTGCTACAAGAGATTAACCAAGTCTAGCCATAATAAGAAGTTAAGGATGTCTTCCTTATGACACCGACAAAGATCAAATCAAAGAACTAACAATCTAAACATCCATAAATCATCAATCAAAATGATCAATCCACACTAAAGCAAACACAATACAACACTAACAATCATGACTCTTAAGCATATTAAATCAAACCACACAGATAACTATGGTTTGTCTCCAAGATAACTACCACACAGATAACTATGGTTTGTCTCCAATAAAGCGCTTGGTTTAACGTCGCTAGCCCGACAAATGATTCCACCTGGATCAAAATTCCAATTAAGTAATTCTTGATCAATCGCCCATTCTTTTCCAAATCTAGGGATTCCTACAAAGTCTTCAAATTTATTTTTTTTCTTTCAGCTTTTCCTTTTCAGATTGATTCATAGCATTATTCCTTATATTTCCTTTTAGATCCATTATTCTTCTAGTAATTTTCTCAATTCTCATATTAATATCATTCTTAAAATTTATAAGTCTTAAAATTTATAAGAAATATTCAAGATCTCCCAAATTTTGGATTAGATTCTCTTTAGATAATTCAGATTCTGGATCAAATTCTACTAGATTACTCTTCTATTTCAAGTTATCTTCTAATTCTTCCCCTTGGTATTGAGTAAATGGTGGAGGTGGTCTTTCTATATTTATCTTAGTTGAGGAAATATGTTTTTCTAATTCCTTAGGACATTCTTCTATTGGTCTTTTAATCTCCTTATCCTCATCTCTCAACTCGAAGTTCTTTTGAAACATATATTATAATTCCCTTCTAAATATTTGTTCGATAACCCTATACTGCTCATCATTCATCTGCTTAGGGTTTATCTCAGGGTCACTAGGTAAAATCTATAGGGGGTAACTATTAAATACATTAATAATCTACCCCAAGATCAAACTCTCATTCATTTTGTCTGTATACCACGGAATATGTCATTCAGTGACTTTGAATAACTCTTTCGTAAGAGATCTTTCACTATATTTATCCAGAATCAGAATACTAATTCATCATTCAATTCAGGTGCATCTTGTGATTGAGTTGAATATGAAGATATAAAGACTGTGAATATGAAGATATAAAGAAGATATAAAGACTGGTGGTGTAGATGAATTCTCTACATAGGTAGGCTTTAAATTTGTATAGGGTTTATTCATTTTAAGTTCATGAGATTTTTCAACTGATGGAATTAAGAGTTTACTATTTTTGGTAACATCCATCATTTCACACATCTCCTAAACAATCTCCTAAACATACATACATACATACAGTCTTCTTTAAACAACATTTTAAACTCATCATGAAAGTCAATTTCAATCACATCTGTTAACTTACTCTCAAAACTTTTTTGGAAATGGTTTTTACTTAGATAATCAATTTCATCCATCCAAAAACAATCATTTTCTTTTCTCTTAGCTGGATATTTTATTACCTTTAACACATCAAAAGTGACTTCTGGTCATTAATATTCATAGTCATCTCTCTTTTTTGCACATCTATCATAACTTGTCCAATAACAAGAAAAGTTCTCCCTAAAATAATGTGATTTTATTTATCTTCCTTTATATCTAATACAATAAAGTCCATAGGATAAATAAATTTATCCACTTTAACAAGTACGTCTTCTATAACCCCTTTTGGATAAATGATAGATTGATCAGCTAACTGAAGGGTTGCAGTAATGGGAGAAATATCGACTAAATCTAACTTTCTAAATATAGATAGAGGCATCACGTTAACGCTCGCTCCTAAATCACATAAAGCTTTTCCACATAATCTTTCTCCAATTACATAAGAAATTGCAAAGCTATAAGGATCTTTAAGTTTTCGAGGAAGCTTTTTCTGAAATATAGCACTGCACTCCTCACTTCGTGCAACTGTCTCGTCGTGCAACTGTCTCGTAATCAATGTCTCATAATCTCCAAAAAAAATTTTCTTGTTTAATATCACATCCATAAACTTTACATAACTTGGCATATGTTCCAAAGCTTCAGCGAAAGGAATATTTATTGTTAAATTCTTAAGTACTTCCATGAACTTTGAAAATTGTTTATTCAACTCTTAATTTCTAAGTCTTTGAGGAAATTGAGGTGGTGGTCTTTCTAAATTGATGTTAGTTGGAGATATTAATTTTTATAGACCCATAGAAACATGTTCTTCAGGTCTTTTGGTTTTCTTTATTTCTTTCACAATTTCTTTCTCCTTTGTAATGACATCATCTATCTCTCTTCCACTTCTTAATTAGACAGCTTCTACCTGTTCATTATGGTTCTCTTTAAGGTTGATCTCAATTTTGCTACAAATTGTTCCTTGGGGTATATTGCTAAGTGAATTAGCAACTTGTCCCAGTTGATTCTCTATGTTTCTAATTGCAACATTTTGACTTTATAATTGGTTTCCCATTTGTAATACCACATCTTGTATAGACATCTTCTTATCATCAAATTGTCAATCATTGTTAGAGTTCATTGAATATGAAGGTCTATAATTTGTGTAACCTTATTTATTCCGACTTCCATTAGGATTTGCATGATTATTTTCCCATTGTTGGTTTTCACCCATTGATTATTTTCCCATTGTTGGTTTTCACCCCAAGTAGTATGATTCCCGTTAAAATAAGGATGGTTCTTCCAACCTGGGTTGTAAAAGTATGAATACGAGTTGTTTACGATACTTAGAGTTTTGTATGATAAGTTAGAATAAATCATATGCCCTAATGAAATTTCCTCACTTACTGAAGTAAGTTGAGGCTGGTTCATTCCAAAATGGTCAAACTTCCTTGATATTGTAGCAACCTGAGATGAAAGAATTGCAATCACATCTGTATCGTTAAGGCAGGCTACATTTTTAGGATTTGCCCTTGTAGAGGGCCATTGAAATTCATTTGTAGTCATTTCTTCAATTAACAGATGTGCTTTATTAAATGGTTTTGACATTGATGATCCATCAGTGACAGCGTTAATTGTAAACCTAAGGGATTCTACTAACCCATTGTCAAAAGTTTGAATTATTATCCAATCGAGCAGGGCATGGTGTGGACACTTTTGTAGGAGTTCCATAAATCTTTCTAAAGCTTTGTATATTGATTCCCCTTCATACTGACAAAATGAGATAATATCATTTCTAAGTTTAGTAGTCTTTGAAGGTGGAAAGTACTTAGTTAGGAATTTTTGAGTTAATTCCTCCCATTTTATAATAGAGTCAGGTGCTAATGAGTATAACCACATTTTAGCTCTATCCCTTAGTGGGAAAGAAAAAGCCTTAGTCTAACAGCATGGTCTAACATGTCGTTATAACAATATGTATCATAAAGTTCTAGAAAACTTGATAAGTGTAAATAGGGATCCTCCAAAAGAGTTCCCCAAACTGATTGTTCTGCACCAGTTGGATAATCTTAGGATTTAGTTCAAATGTGTCAGCTTCTATGATAGGAGTTTGTATACTTGAGTGAATTTAAACTATCGTAGGATATGCATAATCCCTCAATGATTTATGATGATTTTCCAAGTTATTACTTTGAATGTTTTCCATTTCCATTTCTAGTTTTTCAAGTCCTTTCTATTTTTTTATTTTTTTTCTTTTTTCTAACTCAGAATCGTAAGACAATAGTTCTGCAGATCCTTTATTTCGCATACACAACACAACAAACAATACATTAAGAATTAAACAAAAAAAATAAAAAATATATTAAACACAATAAAACATTTTCATGAACACCTTGTTTTTCACACAAATAATTTTTTTTTCACAACACTTTTTCATACAAAAAAAAACTTTTCACACAAAAATAGTTTTTATGACACTACAATTTTTCCAAGTCTAAGCCAAATTACTTTAACAAAAATTCTCCTAAAGTTCTTGCCGAAGCTTTCCTGTCAATGGCGCCAAATTCCTCCCATTTTATAATAGAGTCAGGTGCTAATGAGTATAACCACATTTTAGCTCTATCCCTTAGTGGGAAAGAAAAAGCCTTAGTCTAGCAGCATGGTCTAACATGTCGTTATAACAATATGTATCATAAAGTTCTAGAAAACTTGATAAGTGTAAATAGGGATCCTCCAAAAGAGTTCCCCAAACTGATTGTTCTGCACCAGTTGGATAATCTTAGGATTTAGTTCAAATGTGTCAGCTTCTATGATAGGAGTTTGTATACTTGAGTGAATTTAAACTATCGTAGGATATGCATAATCCCTCAATGATTTATGATGATTTTCCAAGTTATTACTTTGAATGTTTTCCATTTCCATTTCTAGTTTTTCAAGTCCTTTCTATTTTTTTATTTTTTTTCTTTTTTCTAACTCAGAATCGTAAGACAATAGTTCTGCAGATCCTTTATTTTGCATACACAACACAACAAACAATACATTAAGAATTAAACAAAAAAAATAAAAAATATATTAAACACAATAAAACATTTTCATGAACACCTTGTTTTTCACACAAATAATTTTTTTTTCACAACACTTTTTCATACAAAAAATTCATACAAAAAAAAACTTTTCACACAAAAATAGTTTTTATGACACTAGAATTTTTCCAAGTCTAAGCCAAATTACTTTAGCAAAAATTCTCCTAAAGTTCTTGCCGAAGCTTTCCTGTCAATGGCGCCAAAAACTTGATGCGACTTTTTTATATGCTATGCTTCATGAAGTTAACACTACTACTTAAACATTTTAATCCCCGACAGCGGTGCCAAAAACTTGATGCGACTTTTTTATATGCTATGCTTCATGAAGTTAACACCACTACTTAAACATTTTAATCCCCGACAGCGGTGCCAAAAACTTGATGCGACTTTTTTATATGCTATGCTTCATGAATTTGACACCACTACTTGAAGATTTTAATCTCCGGCAATGGAGCCAAAAACTTGATGCGGACTTTTTTTTTATTAAGTTTATATATTCTATATAGTCACAATGATATAAACACAAGTATATGTATCACTCAAGTAATACAGGGATCTAATGTAGTCACATTTATCAATCCCAAAGGGAACCGAGGTAAGTGGTCCTTAGTCAAATTTCTAGTATACTACTATCAAGCCTTATATTGGAATGTCGATTAAAATGATGTTTTATCTAGCAACTACTCCTAAATGTAAATGTTAACTGTAATGATAATAACTACTCCTAAATGTAAATGTTAATCCTGAAGATAACCCCTTTTTGGATGAATTGGTTTGGAGAATTTAGAGATGTTAAAAATTACTATTCTTCTGTAGTGAATTGGATAATATAAAGGTTGAGATACATTAAATATGTATGTGTCAAATAGGAGCAATCTTATTCTATACTCTCTTCCGAGTGCTATAAAGAACATTGGCTAATCCTATGATTAGTCCCTAAATCTGTGGTTAGGCTGGGAGGATACTGGCTCTCACTTTAGAGCTCTCACTTCCCTTTGCCTGAAGGCTAACTCTCTCTTTAGTTTCTATACATTAGGTCCAAATTCGGGATTTTAGTCTGTCACCCTAAAATCTCCAATTCTACATCCATCAAAGTATATTTCCCTCTTTATTTGCATCCAACCCCCATGAACTTTACCATCCATTGAATTTGAATGTGGTTCCACTTTGTTGAGATTTACATTGCCCTCTCGTGTCTTAATGAAATTACAACAAATTTTAATACTGCAACAGACCTTTATTGTAATGTAAATGAACTGAAAGTACAAACCATCACATTTATAGTTAAAACTACATCTAGCATGCATCCCAAAATCCTAAACATGAATCCTACTCATTGCAAAAGAAATTAAAAGAAAATTAAAGAAAAAAAATGTCATAATTCTCTCATTCCACTATTTCCTAATAAGAACAAAGTGTAAGAAAAATACATTACAAAATACAAAGAAAACACAACGGAAAACTTCATTTCATCAAAGCAAATCCACTAATTAAATATTTACAAAATCATAAGATAATGAAGAACACAATACTTAGCATTTTTCCCTTGAAAGAATGATGAAAATCTCTCTCACACAGTCCCTCATTGATTCATGCAATGCTAAAACATTCCCTTACTGATTCTCTCAAAATCCCCTCACCAATCTCTCCAAAAAGGTAGAAATTTACATTTCTACTCCTATTCTAAGAACTTTAAACATTCTCCTAAATTTTCTACTCACACACACCACACACACCACTTTTTCTGACATAAAAGCACTCTACTATAGTGTAAGGACGAATTTCCCAAGAGATGCCTCAAGTAACCTTCCAAAATAACCTTAAGTAACCTTCCAAAAAGCTTCCAAATACATTGAATCTTCTAGAAATTCATCAAACATCGTATCCAAACTGTCTCGTGTGTTGTCGACGCTGTTATGGGCACCGTAGGTGCTATTTTCACGTTGGTCTCTGCACTCTGGCACCGTCGGCGCCTGTTCTGGTGCCATCGGTGCCCACCCTGCGCAGCTCCGCCATTTTTCTTTGTTTGACACTATTTTAGCTCTGTTTCACCCCATTTCACTAGTGTTGTGTTCCTAACAGATAGACCTACAAAATAAGCATAAAAATCTTACTTTTAAAGTGTAATTTTCTTCAAAATTTGTGAGAAGTATAAAAGAGATTAAAAATAGAAAGACATATCGAAATGTGTCAGGACAAAATTTTCTTTTTTATTCATTTTTGCTTCAAATTACACTGTTTTTGCTTATTTTTCTCCAAAAATCCATTTCTTATACCTGAAATCAAAAATATATAAAATACCTTCCTTTAAAGTGGAATATCATTGAAAATCACCAAATATAGTTATTAAAAGCATATGAAAAATTTAACCTTTTTTGGGCGTATTAGCTAGATAACTCATGGCATACCTTGTGGCCTATGGTCGACTGATCGAGGACTATCTTGGCCAACCAATAGAAGACAAACATGTGTGATATAAAAAATAAGAAGGTTTATGATTCTT
Organism: Phalaenopsis equestris; assembly: GCF_001263595.1. Taxonomy (NCBI): domain Eukaryota; kingdom Viridiplantae; phylum Streptophyta; class Magnoliopsida; order Asparagales; family Orchidaceae; genus Phalaenopsis; species Phalaenopsis equestris. Next base: position 111,700 of record NW_018165239.1, read on the forward strand.
CAACCAATTAGCTAGAGCCCAACCTCCAAATCTGCCAGCCTTTCTCGGTCGGCTGTCGGCAACAGATCGATCAACCATCCTGACCCAACCACCTGCAACATCCACACATAAACTGCTACCAAATGTATAGGTCGCCCGAAATCTGCAAGGAAAGATCGATCAACGACATCTCAATAAACAAAAGGAGAAATATGTGGGATGGAGAATCTAGGAACACCAAAAGTTGCTAAAAGTGGTCACAAAATATGTGACTAAAATATCCTACAACACCGTCATTAAACTGGGGTCGAAATGTAAGTTCTATCTTAGTGACCTTTATTTTCTATAAATAAAGGGTGCAACACTTTTAAAAGGGCTTTTTGGCGCTCAAAGCTAGAGTCACACTTCGAAGGGAGCTCCTTCCTCCTTCGCATCCCTGTAATGTCTCTAAAATTGTTTAAAAATGCATCAAAAAGCCCTAAAATGCCCCAATTTGCCCCGATGGGGCAAGTTTTTGTGTGATCTCTCATTCTGTCCTCTCTAGTCCCACCACTCTGATCCTGACTCACAAGACATATTTGAATTCAGTAGTTACAATTGACATTAAGTACAGGTTGCCCATTGGAATCGAAGGAGTATTTGGGTGGGCAAACTGTCAATCCATGCATAATGAGTCAAATCCATTGGCTCTAAAGAGCTTGAGTATTTGTGAAGACCAAATTGGATGGTTGTTTGCAGATAGTGTAATTGTAGCAACAGGTTGTTTGCATTAAGACCAAATTGGATGGCTGTTCGCAAATTTGACCAAAAAATTTGAACTGCACCGAGTTTGACTTAAATTTGACAGCACCAAAAACAGAAATTGCATTACTTTGATATTATGTCAAAACTGTGACATGCACAAATTTGTTCTGTACTACCACTCCTAACCATCAAAACTGTTTTGTATCACGCACAAATTTGGGTTTAAATCTTATGAAATTTGTGCGTGATACAAAACAGTTTTGATGATTAGGAGTGGTAGTACAGAACAAATTTGTGCATGTCACAGTTTTGACATAATATCAAAGTAATGCAATTTCTGTTTTTGGTGCTGTCAAATTTAAGTCAAACTCGATGCAGTTCAAATTTTTTGGTCAAATTTAATTCGACACTATGCGCACGTGTCACCCCAAATCTGGCTACTGAACTCATTTGATTATTATTTTTTATTCATCTTTGATCTAAAACTGTTATGAATCGATTGATACCTAAGTTTTCAGTCAAATTACTTCATTTTTTTAATTCCGTGCGTTAGACTGAAAGAATCGGAAAACGCAGCGTAATTTTCATCCAAGCCCCCATCTCAGGGCATTAAATATCTGGCATGGTGATTTTACGCCAACTACTTTTAACGTCGAAAATTGCGTTTATCGGTTGAACGGGACGTAGATCAATTTACACCGTCCTTTTATATGAGTCGGATATCAATGTTGTGCGCCAAATCTCTCACGTCACGTCGGACATCAGGCGGCGAGGCCCGATGGGCCCCTTAAAATGGCCACATTTCATCATATCATCAGTAAATATAATAAACTTCAGCGGGGTCCACGAAATAGACGGTGATGGAGCACTCGGCTTCGTACACCAACGTCTAGTCATTCAGATATTATATTACAGATTTGTCCGATTTTCATAGCATTCATTTCAATGAATATCAATAAATACAGTGTGTTGTTAAAATTATATTGAAGCAAAATGTTTATATATATATATATATATTTGTTTTTCTAACTAATTTCGGAAAAAAAATTATTTTCATCAAAAAAAAAAAACATGATAGCGACCAATAAAGATACCATCATCTAAATAACTCACGCAAAAATAAAAAATTAAGGAATTCATACAATAAAAACCTCAAATTTCATTTTGAATACAAATATAAGAAATTTCTAAACAATCACCCTTGATCAGAATTAGTTGGAGTATCAGCCGCAGCAAGAGCTAAAATCCAAAACAAACATTTTTTTGTAAAATTACGATACACCCCACCAATACTATCATGTAATATGCTCCGACTACCATCAATATGAAATTTTAAACTACCTCTCGATGATTTCTTCCATTAAATCAAATTAGTCACAGGTTTACAATAATATAGAATCACAATATTAAATATATCAAACATTTTTATCACATCTAATTCCAAAAGTTTCTTCATATATCGAATGTAAGCAATTGGTAAATATATTTTCTAATGAAAATAAATCATGAAAGCCGAGAAATTAAAATACATTTATGTTTAGATTCATTTTTGGCAAATCAAAGAAGCCTGCGAACAACAATTGGAATTGATGAAAAGATCATACCTCCACCAAATTGCTTTCAAAAGTTAAAAAAACCATCAATCGAAAAATTCTTCGCCTCATTTATCTTCTTATCACAAAAGATAAAAACATTAGACTAAACCTCATAAAAATAAGTGCAGCTAATAAAAAAGTGTTCCAAATTTTCTTCATTTTGATTGCAAAGATAATGCTTAGAAGGGATTTTTAAATCCTTCATTTTAAGAATATCATCACTTGGAAGAATTTGGTGAAAAAGGCTCCAACAGAAAAATGATTGAGAAGGCTTTATGAAAGAATTTCAAACCCAAGCTAAATCCTAACCATTAGAAATCGACAAAGACTTAGCAAAAATGTTAGAAATTTAATTACTAACTTGACTGTTCATATTGACTTTATCAATAATATTAATAATAGGAATTTTAATAATTAAACTAGCCTGCTCTTGGCCAACCAACCTGCAAAGCATATGCAAGTCCCAGTTATCATTAATCCAACAACTATTAACAGTGATATTTACATCGAAAGGGCACAAATAGTAATTAGCTAAAGGAGCGTCCCCTAACTACAAATCATACCAAAAGCTATAATCACCTTTATCAACATCCTAACATAAGAAATCTTCAGTAATTCTGGCAACCTTAATCATTTCTTTTCAAATAAAGGAGTCAGTAGGATTAGGAGTAATAGAAAGAGAATTAGACTTGCCTTAGTATTTATTCCTCATCAACTAGGACCAAACAAAAATACCATGTCTATACTGAAACCACAATTTCATAAAACTAATTTCCTTAGAACCAAAAATACTTCTAAATCCCTTTCCTTTTGAATGATTTGGTTTACACATTTTCCTCCAATTCATCAAGTGGATTTTGGAATCCTTAACAGCCCAAAGGAATTTAGTAAAACTATTCTCAATTTTTTTAATCAAAATATATGGAATTTTCATAAAGATTAAAGTATAAAGAGGTAAAGAGCTAAGAATACTTTTTAAATAAAGTTACTCTACATCCAAAAGAAAGAAGAAAACTATCCCACGACATAATTCTCTTATTAATTTTCTTAGTAAGATTATTAAATAAATGAGTTTTTCTCTCCCCTTTATCTAGGTTGAAGCCTAGATAAGTAAAAGACATATTTTTTTTATTGCACATGGTAAAATCATGAATCCAATTTTTCATCGTATTAGATATCTTTTTAACATTGTAAAAGAAACATTTATTCACATTATAAGATAAACCAAAGACATCTTGAAAATGTTCAAGACTAGTCTAAAGCCTCTTAGTGGATCCCTGATTAGCATTAGTAAAGATTACTAAATCATCAACAAAAGCAAGATGTGAAATTACAAAATTCCTCTTAATAACATAATACATACTAAGATAATCAGAGAATAACTTGTTACGTTGTCTAGACAAATAATCAAAAATAAAAATGAAAACATTTAAAGATAAAAAAAAAATCACATTTGTTTGATCCCATTAGAAGAAGTTAAAAAGCCATAGAATCACCTTGTTTGATCCCATATGATAGCTTTGGAAGTCATTGAGGTTCTCCTCAGAATCTATGACAACCTCTAGTTTATCTCCCTCTGAATTCCTAAAATCAATGTTCCAAATTTTAGCCATCTCTACTTGGCACCTCTTTGTCTAATCTTTGAAAAGCCCTATCCTTTTGATTTCTTTGAAAAAAAAATATTTCCTAATCTAAATCAAGAGTTTTCTTAGGTGACTTTGGTTATCTAAGTGTAATTAACTATAAGAGCTTGCTCTTGTAGGAAACTTTAAGAACCCTGTTTAATATAAACCCTGTATAATTCTTCATATTAGTAAAAATTCAACATAAAAAATGATTTTTTGTAGACTAAAATGGATATCACAAATTCTTTAGTTTATTTAATCGAGCAGCACTAGCAAGTAGAGTATCTGTCATTCTAGGTAGATATATTGCTTGTGGTGTTGTGCTCGATCATTTAAGCTATTGCAGATATGATATCAATTCGATCTTGTATTTTCCAAAAATAAATTATTACTTTTTTATAAATTATATATGTATAAACTAAGTTAAACATCTTTTAAAACTGTACGTTGGGATATCCATTCCGACGATCGACAATTTCAAATTTGGCGACCGACAAATTCTAGCGACTCCGTTGGGGAATTAGTTTCTCACTCCATTATGATTATGAGTTTTTATCTTCTTACATCGGTAATGTGTCCATGTCCCTCATGGACCAGAATACCCTTCTTCTATTGGCATTCTTTGCTCAATTCTTTCTTGAGCAAATACAGTAAACTCTTTTGGACTTTAAGGTCATCTGTTAAATCACCTTTAAACATAGAGGGTTAGGTCTTCTTTAGGGATTTTTTTTTTGAGTGGGTTTGGACCCTCAATAGGTGTGTTCGTGAACTAGTTTCACCTGAGAGATGGGTGTTGTGAAGTCAGTTCTGCATCGGGTCATAAACTTCACCTTTTTCCTCGTACCTTTCAGGTTTGGATTGTTTTTTTGCAAATCAAGCCAAGTCGTTGCAAATTTTAACCGCTTGCTTAATTAAATTAAATTCTGCGACATTTAATTTAGTTAACAAACAATAAGATTAAGTTAAATTTTAAAATCCTGTAAAAAAAATCAAATAAAAATAATAAAGGTGTGCCCAATCCATAGAACGACCGCTTGTTAATTTTTAGTGTTTGCAATAAAGTTGCGAGGTATTGGTCAAATACTAACCTTCAGAATATTGCTTTTCAAGCTACTATGATGAAATTTCTAACTCTCACCTTCTCCTATAACTTGTTGACCACCCACAACATCACCTCCATGATCAAATTATGAGTCACATTTGACGAACTTGAGGATGTGCTTAGAAAAGCCCCATTTGTCCTCATAAAGGTTGTCACCTCAAAAATACAAGAACTGTCTATTGAGTTCAACTCAAATAGTCCCCAGGCTTTCCATTAAGTCTGTCGTTCCTGCTCTCGTTGATCTCGAAACTGCTTATATACAACAGTATAACAATGACTTTAATTGTAATTTTCACATATATTTATTTACTTTGCAACAGAACCAAAAACTTGATGCTAAAGAAAATAAGAGTTTAACTTTTTAATTTATATATTTATTAGGATACTACGCAAGTATACATATTGTTATCAAATAATATATGACTTTTTGATTAAGACCTGAATATCAAACCCATAGAGAAATTATGCAATATGCACTATTGAATAGCAAACTTTCTATTCTAAAAAGACAATTACTTAAACTGTAGATATTTTCAGAGTATTAAAGTTCAAATCTCTTTTTTTTGGTATTTTGATATTTTGACAAAATAATAACAAGTAAATAAGATAACTTGAGTTTAAGTAAAAGAAAATCACTTGATATGAAAATACCTTTCTCACTACCATGAATAACTAAGAAGTATAGGAATTCTGTTGTTGAAGTATACTAATTGTGTTATGCCAAATAGGAGCAACTATATTCTTTACCTTTACTAGAGATGCTATAAAGAAAATTAGCTAATTTGAAGTTTTAATGGTTCTGAAGACCGGCTAGGCAAGGAAGATACCAGCTCTCACTCTAGAGTTCCCTTGATTCCCTCCACCTGGGAGCAAACATCTCGTATCAGAACCTAAAACAATAGCAATAAACAAAGTTGGAGGTTTTAACCTGTCACATTAAAGTTTTCTAACTCTACACCCTTCAAACTTTATTTTCCTTTTTATTTGCACTAAATCATATGAATTACATTCTCATTCATACAACCTCATGTGATTCTGTCCAATTGTTGATTGAGATAATACCATCCCGGTTCTTACATGTTCTCACAACAAATTTTAACATCTGGACATGCCAAATCAAGAAGTAAATGAAGTACAAGGATTTAAATCTTCACAACTTCTTCCAACTTTAAAGATTAATACTCTCCACAACTTCCATCCAACACTTTTAATTACTTATCATTTTAAAGAGAAAGATAAAGAAAACTAATCAGAAAACAAAACCACACTTTAGTTTAAAAGAAAAAATCACTGTCAAACCAACAAGAAGTCTTGATTAAAACGAAAAGTAGTTCAAAACAAAAGATAAAAACTTATCTCAAATCCTCCACCAAACTCTTAAAGTTTTTTTGAATCTCTTCTCTTTTACAACACTCTCAAAATAAACTAATAACAAAAAAGATAAAGTAAAATTGTGTGGTGCCTAAAAATCTCAACAAAACTATCTCTCAAAACTCCTCAGGACTTCTCCTCTTCAAACTCTTTTCAGAACTTTCAAGCACACCTTCAAATGTCTCTAACTTCCTTCTTTTATAAATTTCCTAAGAGGTACCTTAGAAATTCTTCAAAATGTGTCAAAATTTGATGTATTCTCCAAGGGATGCCTTCTTTCACAAGTCTTTTAATAATATTTTCATTCGTAGTGGTCATAACCACCCTCCTTAACCAATAGGTTCCTCAAATCTCCCTTCAAAATTAGGCTAAATGTAGAAAACTGCCAAACAACAGCCTCTTGTGCTTAAGCGCGGGGCCTCTAGCCCTTAGTCGTGGCCTTCTTCATTTCACCGGTGCTTAAGCGCCGGATCTGGCGCTTAGGCGCCAAAACACTTTAGCACAATTTTTGCCTTTTTGCTCCAAATTTGATCCTTCTTCACTCCTTTTAGCATTTTTTTAACTTTTTACTTGTACTTGAAAGAAAAACACACAAATACCTTCCATTAAAGCCCAATGTCTCGAAAAATAGGTATAAAAATGAATCTAAAAATACTATATATTTTAGATGTATCAAAATCCGCTAAACTTAAAATGTTGTTTGTCCTCGAGTGAGATTTCAATCTTTAAAAACCAAATAAGTATGATATGTATATGAGTTTCTTTAGGAGTTACTAAAATTTAAATTTTGGAATATAGTAGTCCAATTTAGAAAAAAATATTTAGTAAATGAGACCAACTTAAAGTTGAGAAATTTAATGTTAAGAAAGATGAAAATATGAGTTCCTATCTAATTCAAAAATATTAAAGATTCTCCAAATTTAGAATTTAGTCCTTTTATTATCTCCACTTAAAAAAATTTATGAAGAATAATTTTACTTATTATATTATATCCTTAAGATTAAGAGTTTCACAAGTCTTGTACTTTAAAAAGTTTAAATGTGGAACAAATTTTTTATCAGAAACTAATCTTCAAGCTTCTCCTCCCTTACTTTTTTTTCTTTTTTTTTCTTTTTCTTTTTCTTTTTCTTTTCCTTTTTATTTTTCTTTTTCTTTTTCTTTTTTAGATTTTTCTTTTTCTTCTTTTTCTTTTTCTTTATTAGGCAATGATTACTATATCTGTATAGACCTTTAATGGTTTTAAATTCCACTTTCCTTTCCTAAAGTAAAGTCCTGATATAAATCTTTTACATAAAAATATAATAATAGTTTTGAAAATTATTTTCAACAAAAGAAATTTAAGTATTAAAAATAAAAGTCTAAAATTCTAATTTTTTTTCAAAAATACAATTTTTCTTACTAAAGATAGTTACACTATATTTAACATTTTCTACACTAAAAACTTTTAACTGAAAGTTTTTCTTCATTACTCAAAATTTTAACTAAATTTTCTTACTCATTTTTAAAATCCAATTTTAATTCCTTAATATAACTTCATATTCATAAACATTTTTCTTTTCAAATGAAATTCACTTGTACCACATTTAAGAACAAATAAAATTCAAGCTTTGAGAATATTTTTCATCCCCCCCCCTAAACTTAAATTTTTAACAGATTAAACAACTTAGCAGCAAATATAAATAAGCAGAAATGAAAATTTGAAATAACATGCTTACAGGAATTTTTATACCCTGATTATACAAGTATAAAACTAAAAAAAAGAGTAAAACTAATTTTCTATCATTTTCATTTTAATTCATCATGTAGAGATTCAGTAGACTTCTAAGTAGTGGGTACAAATATAAAAACAAACTGACACACTAACTTTGATTTCCAGTCTCAACATAAAAACAAACACACTAACATGATAAGAGAAAAATACAAGGCAGAAGTTTTCTGAAATTAAAGTTTAAAACTAAAGTTAGCAAGATTTTGAACTTTTCAAAAGACATAGAAATAAGTTCAATTCCAACTAACTAACACAATAATCAACACACAACAACAATTACTACCCTAGAATTTTAAAACAAATTACTAACAAAACACAACATCACAATACAATTAAACAAAATAGAAGTCTCACACATCACAAAATCTAAACCAATACACAAACATACATGTTTCAAGTATAAACATATAAATAAACAACACATCACAAGTCTCAAGTCCAAAGCACATAGTTTAACACATATTACAAACTTAAAAATAAATCACTCAATCCTCCTCCTCATCATCTTCAGAATTGCTGCCATTCCAGACATTTGTAGGCTCATAATAATGGTATCTAGGATATGGAGGAAATTGCACTCCTGGGTTACCCCTAATGAGGTTTTCCAGAGATGAGTGAAATTTCTCTTCATAATCACTTTTCTTCTGTTATGCCAATCAATGTGATATGCAAAGCTTTCTAAATTTATTACTTTATCGGTGGTATAGTTGATATTTTCCATCTTCCTTTGTAATAATTGAGTTTGAATTTTTATGGACTGACCTCTAGCAGTAGATGGTCTTGAGGTAGATAATCTAGATGTAGAAGCAGCAGACGTCTCCATTCCATAACTCCAAGCAAATCCTCCTCTCCAGCAAAAAATAGAATGCTCCAAATATGACTTCACATTAACACTAGTAATTGGCTTCAAAGGCAACAGTACTTCCTCCCAGCTATCATATCTCACTGCAGCTTGCTCACATAAAGAAAAGATCAAGGAAGCAAATCCCAAACTTGCAGTAGTAGCGGCAATGGCAGAACTGTTGATAGTTTTATAAATTAATGCTCCAATGTTGATGAGATTTCCTGCATGGATACAATAATTCAATGTCACACTCTCTCTAGAACTTCACTGAGATGATTTGTAGGTAATAAACGGGCTGAAATAAAATAGTACCATGCCTTCGAAGGTGCACTTAACTTTGACGTGGCAAAGTTGACTCTCCTCTCATTTATGATATTCCAGAGTCCTCTTCCAACAGTAAAGTTGGAAATAATCTCTTCTAGCTCTGTCTTAGTAGGACTATAGTTCGCATAAAAACACAAAGTCTCGGGTGGCAAATGATAAAACATATTGATTACCTCTGGTGAAAAACGTACCAATTTTCCTCGAACCATAACTTGATCCTCTTCATCTTCAAGGAGGTTTGCATAAAACTCCAGAACTACAGAAATAACTGCCATAGCAGAAAAACAGCAGAATCGTTCTCACTATCAGCGAACGATCAAATCTTCTTTAGATCCACCAAGATTTTTGAAACAATGCTCCTGGATAAGCTTTCGTGATTGCAGAGCATCACTGTACCTATCTTCAGCTTTCAAACTCAAAAATTTTCTCGAATCGAAATGATCTTTTCCTTTGCTCCCTTCATTCTTAGAGTCATTCTACAAATTTCATAAAATTCCACAATAACATCTTTTCCTTTGCTCCCTTCATTCTTAGATTTATTCTACAAATTTCATAAAATTCCACGATAACATAAAAAATCACGTCTGATCCACTAAACTCAACTCCTAGAAGTATAAACTTCACTTTCTATGCAATTTCCATAGGTTTTTCCTTGTTTTCACCATGGATAGTAATTTTTGGGTTCCAAATTTACTCAAAATACATGGTGAAAATCCAAAATTTTTACATAGAAGTAAAGCTCTTATCTTAAAAAATCTGAATCTAATAAATTTTGCTCGAATCCACGAAGAAATCTCCACTTAATGGCTTTCCCTAGCTCTCTAAATCACAATTTTGAGAGGAAGAAGATGAGAGAAAGGGTGAAAATGGCAAATTTTGGGTTTAATTTTTACTTTTAACCATTTGTAAACCGATTTTTGTGAACCGGCGCTTAGGCGCTTGCCTCTCGAGTTATATCATGCTTAAGCACAAGAATGTGGCGCTTAGGCGCCAGTGCATCATTTTTTAGACTTTTTAAAATTTTTCAGACTTTTAAACTTATGTAAAATGCACTATTAGCCTAAGTAAACCACCCATAAATGTTCTTATAACACTGCAATGACTATTTTCATCTCCTACAACTCTCCTCTCTCTCAAAATTCTTCCATATAACTCAATTGAATTTGAGACAAAAATAACACTAATTTTTACAAAAACAAACATATACATTAATTCACAAACTAGTACAAGTACATGTAACTCCAAATAGTCTCGAATGAGAAAATTTTCTAATTACAAACACTTAACAAACTTAAAAAATTAAACACATAAAGTCATAAGCACTAAAAACAAACACTAACACGTAAACACAATGACTCCTAACAAACAAAATCAAACACAAAACTTAATTCCACTCTTCATTTGTTGGAACAAACTTTGGTCTTTCATTAATCTCTCCTTGGGCAATGAAAATATAAAGTTGATAAAATGGACGGTAGTGATGAGCTCTGATAATATCTTCCTCAATACATTTTTGTTTAATATACATCTACTTATCCACTTCCTTTATATAACTAGTATGGCAAAATTGCATTTTCAATTTCCGTCCAAAATGCTCAAGATGTGCATGAATATCAATTAGCTTTGTTTCCAGTGACGCCATGATAGTCTCAATTTTGTTGATTTTTTCTGATATTCCTTCAATACTAACGGCTAAGAAACCGTTATAGATCTCTTGTGCACTTTGAATAATGAATTTATTCCTCATGGTCTCTTCCTTCTCCTTCAAATTCATCTCCCATGAAGACATCTTCTCAAAATCTCTCTCTCTTAGACTTTTAGGGCTAAAAATGATCTGGGGTGAAATTCCTTCACAAAACCCTTCTTTTTATAAACCTAAATCCTTCTAATAACTTCTAGGCACATCTTCAAACTACCTTGACATGTTTTTACAAACCAATTTTTTATTAAACCTTCTAGAATCTTAATTTAGCACATGTTTTTTAACTACCGCGCTTAAGCGCCGAATATTGGTGCTTAAGCGCTGCTTAAGCGCCTTGCACCAGTCAACTTAACGTCCAAATTCTTATTCTAACATGTCTATGTTACTAAATAAAGTCTTAAAATTAGTACTAACACATAATATAAAATTAGTACTAACACATACTAAAAAATACTACCCCAAATTTTCTTAATCACACACAAACAAGAATCAAAGCAAAAACATACTGATAACTATGGGTTGCCTCCCACAAAGAGCTTGGTTTTAGGTCGTCAGCCCGACGTAACCAATGCTTATTATGGTTGACCCAACATCATTTGATTGTTAAATTTATGTTGATCCCTTATAAAATAAGGTTTCAGTTTATGACCATTCACTTTAAGTACTTTCTCAATTTTAGGATCTTTAATATCCACAGCTCCAAAAGGATAAACTTTTATCACAACAAATGGGCCCATCCACATGGACATAAGTTTGCCTGGAAATAATCTTAACCTTTCATTATATAGCAAAACTTGTTGCCCTGATTGAAAATTTTTAGTAAGAATCCTTTGATCATGCCACATCTTCATCTTTTCTTTGTAAATTTAAGCACTCTCATAAGATTCATTCCTCATATCTTCAAGCTCATTTAATTGCAGTAATATTTTCTTACCAGCATCTTTTAAAGTCTAATTGAACTCTTTAAACGCCCAATATGAATTATGCTCAAGTTCAACTGGTAAGTGACAAGCTTTCCCAAATATTAGCCTATATGGGAACATTTCTATAGGAGTTCTATATGTAGTCCTATAAGCCCTATAAGCATAGTCAAGTTTCCCACAAAGCATAGTCAAGTTTGACTGACCAATACATTTTTGTTGGATTCATTAGATTTTTTCATAATTTTTTTAATTTCTTGATTGGATAATCCAGCAAAACCACATCGAGGTAAAGCAACATCTTCTATCCATTTGGATACATAGTCCACTACTAACAAAATATATAAATTTTTGAAAGATGGTATAAATGGTCTCATGAAATATAACTTCTCCCATCAGTTATGTAACTCTCAACATCCTAAATATACAAAATATGTTCGTTTTCAAAATTTTGCAATATTTTGAGCATCACATCAAGGTCAAGAAATAATTTTTATCCATTTGGATACATTGCTCTCTTCTAACAATATATATAAATTCTCAAAAGATGGTATAAATGGTCCCATGAAATCTAATCCCCAAACATCAGATATTTCAACTTCTTATTTCAACTTCTAACTTCTAGCATATAATTGAGGGGCATCTCATTTCTTTTAGAAATATTGCCTACTCGTTGACATCTATGATAAGTTTTATTATAAGCATTTACATCTTTAAAGGTAGTAGGCCAATAGAATCCAGATTGTAAAATTTTTCATGTTGTTTTATCAACACCAAAATTTCCCCCAAAATCAGAATTATGACATTTTTTGATAATTTCATAAGTCTCTTCTAAAGGTACACATCTTCGAATAATAAAATCATTTTCTTGTTTATATAAAAATGGGTCATCACCAAAATAAGTCTTAGCTTCGGAAATAAATTTCCTCTTATGTTGGTATGTCATTCCATAGGGTATAATATCACTAACAAGAAAGTTCACAATGTCGGTATACCACGGAACATGCCACTCATTAATTTTGAAAAGTTTTTTATCAGGAAATTGTTCATTAATTTCTTTTTCGAAATAGAGTGGTTTGAAATAGAGTGGTTTTTCTATCTCAAGCCTAGACAAATGATCAGCAATTTGATTTTCAGTTCCCTTTTGATTTACTATTGTAAAATCAAATTCTTGCACAAGAAGAATCCATCCTATAAGTCTTGGTTTAACATCATTATTTTTCATTAGGTACTTAATAGCAGAATGATCTATGTGCACTAAGCAATGATTTTCAATTAAATATGATCTAAATTTATCAAAGGCATATATTGTTGCTAAGAACTCTTTTTCAGTTGTTGTATAATTAATTTGGGTTTCATTAAGAGTTTTACTAGCAATATCACCTTAAAAATATTTTTGTACCTTTGTCCAAGGACATCTCCAATAGCATAATCACTAGCATCACACATCAGTTCAAATGGTTTTTCCAAGTTAGGTGAAACTATAATAGTTGCTGTGATTAATTTTTCTTCTAATAACTCAAAAGCTTTTAGGCACTCTTCATCAAATTTGAAAATTGCATCTTTCTCCACTAAATGGCATAAAGGCTTAGAAATTTTTGAAATGTCTTTAATATATCACCTGTAAAATACAGCATGTCCTAAAAAACTTTTAATTTCTTTTACATTTGTTGGATAAGGTAAATTAACAATCACTTCAATTTTAGCAGGATCTACTTCCATACCATTTTCTAATATTTGATGCCCTAATACAATCTAATACAATTCCTACAATTCCTTCTGCTACCATAAATTGGCATTTTTCCCAATTAATGACTAAATTTGTTTCTTCACAGCACTTAAGAACGTTTGATAAATGTTCTGAACATGAATCAAATGAAGTTCCAAACACCGAAAAATCATCCATAAATACTTCAATTCTATTTTCAATTAAATAAAAAAAATGTGATCATACATCTTTGAAATGTAGCAGGGGCATTACATAAACCAAAGGGCATTCTTTTAAAAGCAAATGTACCATATGAATTGGTAAAAGTTGTTTTCTCTTGATCTTCACGTGTTATTTATATTTGGTGATAACCAATATATCCATGTAGAATACAAAAGTATTTATGTCCAGCTAGTCTATCCCGCATTTGATCTAGAAATGGTAGTGGAAAATGAAATTTGCTAGTGAAGATTTAATTTTCTATAATCAATGCATATTCACCACCCTACAACTTTCTTACTATGTATTAATTCATTATGTTCATTCACAGTCACAGTTACTCCTCATTTCTTAGGAACACAATGAATTGGACTAACCCATGCACTATCTGAAATAGGATAGATGATTCCAGGATCTAACCACTTTACAATTTCTTTCTTTACAACTTCTTTAATAATAGGATTCAATCGCCTTTGAGGCTCTTCCATATGAATTCTATGCATACAATCTGAAGGACTGATTCCTTTAATATCAACAATTGTCCATCCAAAGGCTTTCTTAAAATTTTTCAGAATTTTCGTCAACCTTTCTTCTTCTTCTATTATTAATTTTAAGAAATTGTAGCTGGTAAAGTAGAGGAATCTCCTAAAAAAGATATATTTTAAATGATCAGAAAGTAACTTCAACTCAAGTTCAAGAGGTTTTTCCATAGATGGACAGATGATTTATTTTTTCCTATCATATCCAAAATTTGAAAACTTTCTCGAACATAGTTTGAATCTTCCTTACAAAAATCTACTCATTGATCTAATTCCTCTTCTTACTTGTGTGTCAAATCTTTTTCTTCAGATTTTTCTTCATAAGTAGTTTTGAAATGACATTTACTCGGATATCTTACAACATCCATTCTATGGCATTCATCATCTTTACCTTTTGTAGGATACTTCATTGATCTTTTAATGTTAAAAGTAATAGTTTGATCATTGACACACATTATTATTTCTCCTTTCTGCACATCTGTCATTACTCTTCTTGGTCTCTCCAAAATGATAAGTATCTCTTTATCTTCCTCCATATCCAACACAATGAAATCAATAGGAAAGATAAATTGATCCACTTTCACTAGGACATCTTCTATAACTTATTTAGGGTACGTTATCGAACGATCTGCTAACTGCAGAGTTACAGTAGTTTAGGTTATTTCTCCTAATCCCAATCTTTTAAATATTGATAATGGCCTAAGATTAATGCTTGTGCCTAAATCACATAAAGCTTTCCCATAAAGTCCATTTCCTATCACACATGGATCTGTAAATCTACCAAGATCTCTAAGCATTTCAGGAAGCTTTTTCACACATGGATCTGTAAAGCTACCAAGATCTCTAAGCATTTCAGGAAGCTTTTTCTGAATTATAGCACTGCACTCCTCACTAAGTGCAACAGTCTCGTTATCTTCAAACTTTCTTTTTCTGTGATAATATCCTTCATAATTACATAGCTTTGCATTTGTTCTAAAGCTTCAGCAAACAAAAAATTAATTGTAAGCTTCCTAAAAATTTCCATAAATTTTGAAAATTTCCTATGCAACTTCTGTTGACGATGTCTCTGAAGAAATGGAGGTGGTGGTTTTTCTAAGTTAACTTTAAGTGGAGAAATAGGCCTTTCAGAATTTTTCGGAGCATCCTATTTTGATTCTTCAATTTCTTCTCTCTCTACTCTAGTTTCTTTTTGAACCCTACATTCCAACTCCCTTCGGCTTCTAAGTTGAACAACTTTTACTTGCTCTTTATTCTGGTTTTTTGGATTTGTTTCAGTATTACTAGGCAGTGTTCCTTGGGCTCTTCTACTTAATGAATTTGCTTTTTTTCCACGTTGATTCTCAATACTTTTAATTGTAGCTCCTTGACTTTGTAACTGATTTCCCGTTTAAAACACCCCTTCTTCTATAGATAACTTCTTCTCCTTAAATTTTGGATTACTGTTGAAACTTGGAGGATAAGTATATCTATAATTATTATTCCCTTGGTTGTTCAATTTTTCCAATGGGTTTACTTGATTTTTCCCCCATTGCTGATTATTACCACCCATAGTATTATTTTATTTAAAGTTGGGATGATTCTTCCAACCTAGGTTATAATAATTTGAATATGGGTTAGTCTACTTGTTATTTATGGCATTTAAAGTATCTAATGATGCTTGAGAATCTACCATTTGGCATAACAAATTTTCTTCAATCATGGAGATTGGTTGAGAAAAATTCATTTCCAATTGGTTTAGCTTCCTTAGAATTGCAGCAACTCTATTTCCTAACATAGTAAATGCATCAGATTCATGCATATTGGCTACTTTCTTTGGATTTCCCCTCTTAGAAGGCCATTGAAAATTATTGGTAGCCACTTATTCAATTAAAGCATAAGTTTCATGAAATGATTTTGACATCAATGAACTTCCAGCAGCAGCAACAATTTTAAATCTAAGGGACCCTATTAATAATTATAAAATGTTTGAATGTGAATTACTAACCAATCTGGTATCGCATGGTGTGGACACTTTTTTTAGAGTTCTTTAAATCGTTCTCATGCTTCATAAATAGCTTCGCCTTCAAACTGATTAAAAGATGTAATATCATTTCTAAGCTTCGCAATTTTTTATGGTGAAAAATATTTAGCAAGGAATTTTTGTGCTAAATTACCCCAAGTTCTGATAGATCCAGGTGCTAACAATATCAACCACATCTTAGCTTTATCCCTCAGTGAGAAAGGAAATAATCTAAGTCTTGTGGCATCATCTGATACACCATCATATTTAAATGTAGCGCACAATTCTAAAAAATTGGCAAGATTTAAGTTTGGATCTCCAGTTGGTGATCCCCAAAACTGATTATTTGATACCATTTTGATATGATCAGGTTTAAGATCAAATGAATTAGCTACTACATTGGGTTTTTGAATACTACAATGTTCATCTATTGTAGGGTTGGCATAATCTCATAAAGGTCTAAATTCTTGATGAATTTCAACATTTTGATTGTTTTGACTTGCCATTTCTGTAATTTTTTTAGATTTTTCAAGGTTTTTAATTTTTTTGGTTTTTGTAATTTTTTAAACAATTCTTTCTATTTCAGAATCGTAGGGCACTAGTCCTTCAGAACCTTAACTACGCATACACTAACATATAATAAAATAAAATAAAACACACAACATAAAATACTATAACTTTTTAAAGTTTAAATAAGACTTTCTAAAAATAAAAATTTACTTTTAAATTAATAGATTTATTTAATTTCTCTGGCGACGACGCCAAAAACTTGATCCCGAAACTGCTTATATGCAATAGTATAACAATGACTTTAATTATAATTTTCACTTATATTTCCTTACTTTGCAACAGAACCAAGAACTTGATCGTAATGAAAATAAGAGTTTAACATTTTAATTTAAATATAAATTGGGATACTACGCAAGTATACATATCATTATCAAGTAATATAGAACTTTTAGATTAAGACCTGAATATCAAACCCACAGAAAAATTATGCAATCTACACTATTGAACAACAAACTTTCTATTCTAAAAAGACAATTACTTAAACTGTAGATATTTTCACAATATTAAAGTTCAAATATTAAAGTTCAAATCTCTCTTTTTTGTATTTTTGATATTTTGACAAAACAATAACAACTAAATAAGATAACTTGAGTTTATGTAACAGAAAATCACTGGATATGAAAATACCTTTCTCCTTATCACGAATCAGTAATAAGTAAAGTAATTCTGTTGTGGAAGTATGATAATTGTGTTATGCCAAATAGGAGCAACTATATTCTTTACCCTTACTAGAGATGCTATATAGCACATTGGTTAATTTAACGTTTGAATAATTTTGAAGACCGACTAGGCAGAGAAGATACTAGCTCTCACTCTAGTCTCACTCTAGAGCTCCCTTGATTCCCTCCACTTGGGGGATAACATCTTGTATCGGAACCTAAAATAATAAGCCAAGTTGGGTGGTTAAACCTGTCACATTAAAGTCCTCTAACTCTACACCCTTCAAAGATTATTTCCCTATTTATTTATAATAAATTATATGAATTACAATCTCATTCATACAAACACATGTGATTCTTTCCAATTATTGACTAAGACAATACCATCCCGGTTCATATATGTTGTCACAATAAATTTTAACATCAGGACAGGCCAAATCAAGAAGTAAATGAAGTACATGGATTTAAATCATCACAACTTCTTCAAACTTTGAAGATTAATACTCTCCACAACTTTCATCCAACATTTTTAATTACTTATCATTTTAAGGAGAAATATAAAGAAAACTACTCAAAATCCATGGAGAAAATGAAACCACACTTTAGTTTAAAAGCAGAAATCATTATCAAACCAACAAGAAGTCTCGATTAAAACCAAAAGTAGTTTAAAACAAAATATAAAAGGTTATCTCAAATCCTTTACCAAACTCTTTAAGTTCCTTTGAATCTCTTCTCTTTTACAACACTCTCACAAAAAACTAAAAACAAAAAGGATAAAGTAAATTTTTGTAATGCCTAAAAATCTCTCAAAAACTATCTCTCAAAACTCCTTAGGACTCCTCCTCTTCCAACTCTTTTCAGAACATTCAAGCACCCCTTCAAATGTCTCAACCTCCTGATTTTATAAATTTTTGAGGAGCTGCCTTGGAAATTCTTCAAAATGTGTCCAAATTTAATGTATTTTCTAAGGGATACATCCTTTCACAAGTCTTTTAATAATATTTTCATTCTTAGTAGTCATAACCACCCTCTTTAGCCAATAGGTCCCTCAAATGTCTCTTTAAAATTTGGCCAAATAAAGAAAACTGCCAAATAATTGTTTCTGGTGCTTAAGCGCGGGGCCTCCGATGCTTAGGCGTGGCCTTCTTTGTGTCACCGGCGCGTTGCTTAAGCGCGGGGCCTCCGGTGCTTAGGCGTGGCCTTCTTTGTGTCACCGGCGCTTAAGCGTCGGGTTTGATGAGATCTAGCTCTTAGGCGTCAAAACACTTTAGCACAATTTTCATCTTTTTACTCTAAATTTGATTATTTTTCACTTCTTTTAGCATTTTTCAACTTCTTACTTGTACCTGAAAGAAAAACATACAATTACATTTGATTAAAGTGCAATATCTCAAAAAATAGGTATGAAAATGCATCTAAAAATACTATATATTTTTGGTGTATCACTCGTTAGCTCGAAAGTGGTTGCACCAACTATCATTGGATTCACTATTACTGTGCCTACTGTATTGTACATTAAGGGAAAGGAAAACAAAGTTATGAATGTAGCTTGATTGATAAATTTACTGCCCCATCATCAGTGTTTGAGATTTGCTGCAGTTCAAAGAATGTGCCGGTAACCAAGTCACAAAGAAGAAACCGTAGCCAAGGGATTTAGAGGGCCACCAAGGCCCAGATTACAGAGATAACATCTTTTGATGAGATTCCTCACTAGAAGGAACTTAGATTTCCTGAGACATCTCCTCTCTTTCGAGGGTGAAGGTTTCATCCATTGAGGGATACCACTGTATATGATAGAATTCATAGGATTGTTGCTCCTCTGTCATTACCCCATAGTCATGGAGAGGAAAGGGAGAAGCCCACTCCTATCACAAGAATTCATACAGTTTTTGAAAGATTGGCTGAGTTACTCAAGCGGGTAAGGTGCACAATATCACCCCAAATGAAGAAAGAGATTTTGAAAGATGATAGATCTGCCCATCAGTCCGAAAGATCAGTTGAGGTTCCGCCAGCTCGTACTCTTTTCAGATTCTACCTGGTATTTTGGAAAGTTATTTGTGTATTTTTCTTTCAGGTACAATCAAATGGATTAAAAATTTTGAAAGAAGTGAAAAAGGATCAAATTTTGAGCAAAATGAAGAAGATGCAAAAATTAATTATGGTGTCAAAACGCCTAGGACTAACACTTACGTGCAAGTTAAACAGAGAGACTCGCACTTAAGTGTCAGCTACCCCGAGTTTAAGTGTCAGAAGTAGTTATTTGATTATTCATTGAATTTGGAGGAATTTTTGAAGAGGTGTTTGAAGCAACCCTTAGTAAAAATGTGGGAAATAGTTAATGGACACAAAAATTCATTCAATTGGCTTTTGAAAGGAGGCAACTTCTAGAAGATTCATTGAATGGGGCAAATTTTGAAGAGACACCAAGGAACCTCTTGGAATTTTATAAAAGAAGACTTGGATCATGAATGGAAGAGGCCAATCATCATCCATCCATCCAGACCGACTAGTGTCAACCACCACATACACTGTTGCCGCTGCTGCCACCCACCTTTTCCTTTTATTTTGTGTTATATTTTTTATTGTGAGAAAATGAAGAGATTTAAAGGAGCTTTGAGACATTTAGTGGAGAGGAATTTAAAATAAGTTTTTATCTTTGTGACAACATTTGGTTTAAATTTAGACTTCTTGTTTGTGTGCATGATTTCTACTTTCATACTCAAGTGTAGTTGTGTTTTCTCCATGAATTTTGAGTAGTTTTCTTTTGTTTTTTCCTTAAAATGATAGGTGATTAAACATTGGAGGGAAGTTGTGTACTGTATTAGACTTTAATATTGGAAGAAGTTGTGATGATTTTAAACCTTGTACTTCATTTACTTCTTGATTTGGCCAGTTAAGATGTTACTAACTATTGTGAGAACATGTAAGATCCGAGATGGTATTAGCTCAGCAAGAAATGGTAAGAATCACATTTGATTTCATGGCTGAGAATGTAGTTCATGGAGTTGAGGTAAATAAATTGAAACTTTGAAGGGTGTAGAATTAGAGGACTTTAGAGCGATAGGATAAAACCCCCAAATATATTTATAGTTTTAGGTTTTGATACGAGATGTTAGCCCTAGGGTGGAGGAAGAAGAGGGAACTATAGAGTCAAAGCTAGTATCTGTCTTACCTAACTCGTCTTCAAGACTATTCAAACTAAAGAATAGCTAATATTTTTTTATAGCATCTTTAGTAATGGTAAAGAATATTATTGCTCCTATTTGACATAACACAATTAGAATACTTCCACAACATAATTTCTATACATGTTACTAATTCATGATAAGGAAAAAGATATTTTATTTATATTGCTTTCATCTTGCAAATATCTAGTTAAGTTAGTTAGTTGCTCACTTTACTCTCAATTATCAAAAATTACCAAAAAAATTGAACTTTCCTTCCTATTTTAATATCTAGAGTTAAAGAAAGGATATTTTGCTAATTTTAATTTTGTTATATAATTTCTTCTGTTTTATAAAGTGCATAATATATTTTGCTCGTGGGTTTGATATTCAAGGCTTAATTAAAAAGTCCTATATTACTTGATAACAATACATATACTTGCATAGTATCCATATTAAATATTATAACTATAATCTTACTTACATTGAAATTAAGAAGTTACCTAGTTTTTGCTTGGGATCAAGTTTTTGGAATTATTACAAGTTAATAATTATAAGGAAATTAAGCATATAATTGCATACATCACATTGACATTTATAACTGATCAATCGACACCATGTTTTTGGCATCGTTGCTGGGGAAAATTAATGAGAATTGTAAAATTTTTAAAGAGATTTTTAGAAAGAAAAATTCCTTTTTTTTATAAAATTTTATTTAAATTTTTAGATTTATTATAGAAATATTTTAGTGTTGTTTTTATATAAAGTTCTTATTTGTATGTTTTTATTCTATTTTATGTGTTTTATAGTAATGTATGCATAGTTCAGGTTCTACAGGACTAGTACCTTACGATTCTAAATTAGAAAGAACTATTAGAAAATTTTAAAAAATAAAAATTACTGAAAAAATAAAAAATTTCAGGAAATGATAAATCAAAATAATCAAAATGTTGAAAAGTTTAGACCTGTAAGAGATTATGCAAACCCTACGGTGGATGAACTTCATTGTAGTATTGAAAAACCCACTATATTAGCTGATTTATTTGAACTTAAACCCGCTAATATCGAAATTGTATCAAATAATCAGTTTGTGGGAGCACCAACTGAAGATCCAAATTTACATCTTGCCAATTTTCTAGAATTGTGTGCTACATTAAATATGATGGTGTATCACATGATGCTATAAGACTTAAACTTTTTTCTTTCTCATTGAGAGGTAAGGCTAAGATATGGTTACATTCATTAGCACCTGGATCAATTAGAACTTGGGGTTATTTAACGCAGAAATTCCTTGCTAAATATTTTCCACCATAAGAAACTGTGATGTTTAGAAATGATATTACATCTTTTAGTCAGTTTGATGGAGAACCTATTTATGAAGCATGTGAATGATTTAAAGAATTACTAAAAAGGTTTCCTCACCATGTTATACCAGATTGGTTAATGATTTAAACCTTTTACAATGGATTAGTTGGATCTCTTAGATATATTATCGATGCTGCTGCTCGTGGTTCATTGATGTCAAAACAAATTCATGATGCTTATAATATAATTGAAGAGATGGCTACTAATAATTTTTAGTGGCCTTTTGAAAGAGCAAATCCTCTTTTGAAAGAGTAAATCCTAATAAAGTAGCCAATATTCATGAATTTGAGGCTTTTACAATGTTAGCAAATCAAGTTGCGGCAATGTCAAGGAAGTTAGACCAATTTGGAATGAATTTTCTCAACCAAATGCAATGATTGAAGAAACTTTTGCACCTAGTGAGGAGCGAAGTGCTATAATTTATAAAAGGCTTACTAAAAAGGTAAAGATTATTGTAGCTTCATAATTCCATGTACAATAGGAGATAGATTTCATGGGAAAGCTTTATGTAATTTAGGTGCAAGCATTAACCTTATGCCATTATCAATATTTAAAAGATTGAGATTAGGAGAAATATCCCATACTACTATAACTCTGTAGTTTGCAGACCATTCAATAACATGTACTAAATGAGTTATATAAGAGGTCTTAGTGAAAGTGGATCAATTTATCTTTCTTATTGATTTCATTGTGCTAGATATGGAGAAAGATAAGGAGATACCTATCATTTTGGGGAGACCTTTCCAAGCTACAGAAAGAGAAATGATAGAAGTCAAGAAAAGAAAATTAACTATGCATGTCAATGATCTGACAATTACGCTTAATATTTCCAAATCAATGAAATATCCTACAAAAGGTAAAGATGATGAATGCTATAGAATGGATGTGATAAGATATCTAAGTGAGTGCCATTTCAAAGCAAATTATGAAGAGAAATTGGAAATGAAAGATTTGGAACATGAGCAAAAAGAGGAAATATATCAACGTGAAGATTTTAACAAGGAAAACTCAAACTATGTTTGAGAATGTTTTGAAGTATTGGTCACGATAGAAAAAGATACATCTTTTTGTCCATCAATTATAAAATCTTCTGAGCTTGAGTTGAAGTTACTTCCTGAACTTTTGAAATATGCATTTTTAGGTGATTCCTTAATATTACCTGTTATAATTTTCTCAAAATTAACTACAGAAGAGGAAATGAGTTTGATGAAAACCTTGAAGAGTTACAAGAAAGCCTTTGGATAGACAATTGTTAATATAAAAGGAACCAGTCTTTCAATTTGTATGCATAGAATTCATATGGAAGAGAACTAGAAACCCAGGGTTGATTCTCAAAGGTGATTAAATCTTGTTATGAATGAATTTGTTGAGAAAGAGATTGCTAAGTGGTTAGTTGTTGGTGTTATCTACCCTATTTTAGATAGTACGTGGGTAATTTTGATTCACTTTGTTCCTAAGAAAGGAGGAGTGAATGTGACTATGAATGAACATAATGAGTTAATACAATCAAAATAAGTCACAGGATGGACAATATGCATTGGGTATAGAAAATTAAATCTTGCCACTAAGAAAGATCATTTTCCACTACCCTTTCTAGATCAAATGTTGTATAAACTAGTTGGACATAAATACTTTGGTTTTCTGGATGGATATAATTATTATCACCCAAATACAAATAGCTCTTGATGATCAACGGAAAATAACTTTTATGAGTTCTTATGGTACATTTGCTTTTAGAAGAGAGCCCTTTGGTTTATGTAATGTCCCTGCTACATTTTAGTAATGTATGATGGCTATTTTTTGTGATTTATTTGAGAATGGAATTGAAGTTTTAATGGGTGATTTTTCAGTGTTTTGAATATCATTTGAATCATGTTTGAAACATTTATCAAAAGTTCTTAAGTACTGTGAAGAAACATATTTAGTCCTTAATTGACAAAAATGTTAATTTATGATAGTAAGAGAAATTTTTTTGAGACATCAGATTTCAGAAAATGGTATGGAAGTAGGCCCCCCAAAAATTGAAGTGATCGCTAATTTACCTTACCCAACAAGTGTGAAGAAAATTGAGAGTTCTTTAGGACATGTTGGATTCTACATGAAAAACTTTTTGAATTGCTAAGTCTCTATGCCATTTACTTGAAAAAATTGCTAAGTCTCCATTCCATTTATTTGAAAAAGATGTAATTTTTAATTTTGATAAGGAGTGACTAAAAGATTTTGAATTATTAAAAGAAAAATTAGCCACTACGCCAATTATTGTTTCACCAAATTGGGAAAAACTTTTTGAATTGATGTGTGTTGCAAGTGATTATGCAATTGGAGTTATTTTATGACGAAAGCATGATAAGAATTTCAAATTAATCTACTATGTTAGAAAAACTCTTAAAGAAGCTCAAATTAATTATACCACGACTAAGAAAGAGTTATTAGCAGTAATATATATTTTTGAAAGACTCAGATCATACTTAATAGGAACTAAATGTATTGAGCATACTGATCATTCTATTATTAAGTATTTAAAGAAAAAGAATGATGTAAAACCAGAACTTATAAGAAGGATTCTTCTTTTGCAAGAATTTGACTTTGAGATAGTAGATAGGAAGAGAGCTAAGAATCAAATTGTTGATCATCTGTCCTGTCCAAGTCTGTCTAGGCTTGAATTAAAAAACCCACTCTATATAAAAAAAGAGATTAATGAACATTTTCCACACGAGGAATTTTTCAATGTTAATGAGTGGCGTGTTCCATGGCATGCCGCTAATAAAACAACATACATGTAGAATCCAACATGTCCTAAAGAACTCTCAATTTTCTTGGCATGCCAACATTGTGAACTTCATTGTTAGTGATACTATACCCTATGGAATGGCATACCAACAGAAGAGAAAATTTTTATCTGAAGCTAAGAGTTATTTTTGGGATGACCCTTTTTATATAAACAAGAAAGAATCTTATTATTCGAAGATGTGTGCCTCTAGAAGAAACTTATGAAATTATCCAAAAAATTTGTATCTCTGATTTTAGGGACATTTTGGTGCTGATAAAACAACATACAAAATTTTACAATCCAGATTTTATTAGCCTACAACCTTTAGAGATGTTAATGCTTATATTAAAACATGTGATCAATGTCAATGAGTAGGAAATATTTCTATGAGAAATGAGATGCCCCTCAATTATGTGTTATAAGTTGACATATTTGATGTTTGAGGATTAAATTTTATGGGACCATTTATACCAACTTTTGGAAATTTATTTATATTGTTAGCAGACTATGTAACCAAATGGATAGAAGCTGTTGCTTTGCCTTGATATGATGCTGAAAGTGTTGCAAAGTTTTTAAGAACAAACAAATTTTGTAGATATGGTATGTCGAGAGTGATCTTAACTGATGGGGGAAGTCATTTAGAAAAGCAATGATGGAGAAATTATTAATGAAATATCATATTAACCATCAAATTGCTACTGGTTATCATCCTTAAACAAGTGATTTGGTTGAATCATCAAACCTTGAAATAAAAAGATTATTGGAAAAATCTGTGAATCCAACAAAAATGGATTGTGGTCAGTCAAACTTGACTATGTTTTGTGTGCTTTTAGGACTGCCTGCAGAACTCCTATAGGAATGTCCACATACAAACTAATATTTGAGAAAACTTGTTATTTACCAGTTGAACTTGAACATAAAGCATATTGGGCTATTAAAGAATTTAATTTCACTTTAAAGGATGTTGTTGAGAAAAAAATTATCATAATTAAATGAGCTTGGGTAGATAAAGAATGAATCTTGTGAAAGTGCTAGGATTTATAAAGAAAAGATTAAGATATGGTGTGATCAGAGGATTCTCACTAAAATTTTCAGCCAGGACAACAAGTTTTGCTATAAAATACCAGGTTAAGATTAATTCCAGCCAAACTTAAGTCCAGGTGGATGGGCCTATTTCTTGTGATAAAAGTTTATCCCTATGGAGCTGTGGATATCTAAGATCCTAAAATTGATAAAATATTCCAAGTGAATATTCACAGGATGAAACCGTACCATTTAGGGGATAAAATTAAATTGAGTGAACTTATGTTGTAGGGTCAACCAAAATAAGCACCGATTACGTCAGGCTGATGACGTTCAACCAAGCAATTTGTGGGAGGAAACTCATAATTATCGTTGTGTTTTTTTTTTAATGTTATGTTGGTGTGTTTGATTTAGAAAATCATGGTTGTATTTTGAAATTATAATGATTTAGTAATTATTCTAAGACCTTGAAAGATGACTTAGACATGTTAGAATTAGTTTTTGGACATTAAGGTGACCTGTGCTAAATTAAGCACTTGCGCTTAAACGCCAATATCAAGCGCTTAAGCACGACAGTAGAAGTTTTAACCATGAATTTTTTAGCTTTATCATGGCATAGATGTTCTAGGACGTGAGTAGAAGTTATAAGGGGGTTTAAAGTCTATAAATAGAAAGGCATGAGGAGAAGTCTCACCACACTTCCATGTAAACCCTAAATTTTAAGTGAAAAAAGAGAAATTTTAAAGATGTCATCTTGGGAGAGTGATTTGCAGAAAAATGAGGAAGCAATGAGGAAGAATTGATTAGTGAGAGTGTGCAAGAGTTATACAACGATTTCTATTATTGAAGGAATAGCAGATAAAATCACTAAAATTGAGGCTGCCATGGCTTCAATTGAAGCGAAAGTGATGGAAGTTAACACACATCTAGATCAAATGGGATGGCAACTTAAGATGCAGTTTAGTCATACTAGTTTATAGAAGAAGGGGACCAGAATATGTATTTGAAAAACAAATGAATTGAAGTCGATTCAACCAGAGTTATTAACCATCGTCCATTCTATCATATTTACATTCCAAATGCTGAAAAAGAGACTTATGATAAGTCAGGATTCAATCCACCGATGAAGAGTGGAATTAAGTTCTTTGTTTAATGTTTGTGTGTTTAGAGATTTTTTGTTAAAGTTACATTTGTTTAGTGTATTTTTAATTTTATGATTCTTTAGTGTTTGAGTTAGAAACTATCTCATCCAAGACTCTTTGGATTGAGAATCTATGTTATGAAGAAGTTTGTAATTGTTTGTTAATTAATATATGTGTTTGTTTGTGTGCAATTTTGTGTTATTTTATGTTGAATCAAATTAGTTAAGATTGGTGAATTTTAAGAAAGAGGAGAGTTAAAATAAAATAATATAGTTATTACAGATTTATGAGACAATGTGGGGTTTGTTGACTAAGGCTAGAAATGCATTTTCTTAAAACTGAAAAAATCAAAATTTGTGCACTGGTGCCTAAGTGCCAAGACACTGCGCTTACATGCTGCCTTAGCCAAGAGACTGTTGCCTAAGCGCCGAACCATTCACGCTTAAGAGTCAGTTCACGTAAACTGGTTTACGAATGGTTTAATGTGACTATTGGGTTGCAAACCTCAATTTTTGCCCTCGACTACTTCCCCTTCCTCTAGGTTTTTTGATTTGGAGATTAGGGCATCCTCTAATTTGAAGATTTCTTGATGGTTTGAAGCAAAATATGTCAGATTTAATCTTCTTCAGGTAAGAACCTCACTTATATGTAAAAATTTTTTATTTTTACCATGTATTTTGAGCACGTTATGGATCTATCTAAAAATCACTATTCATAGTGAAAATTTGAGAAAAATCTATGGAAAATACATAGATTTAGCAATTTAAGCTTTTAGGAATTAAATTTAATGATTTAGAGTTGAATTTGGGATTTATTGTGAATTTTATATGATTTTTAGAAATGACCGCAAGGATGAAGAGGATCAAAGGAAAAGCTAATTTTGATTCAAACAAATTTATTAGTGCAAGAGCTCAGGATCGATACAATGATGCACTACAATCGAGAAAATTGATCCCTGAGTGTTGTTTCAAGAGTCCGAGAGGAGTTGTTGAGGATTTGATTGTTCATCGTCAGTGGGAGTGGTTTTTTGATTTTCTATTGTTGTAGTTATTTCTATTATTCGATTGTTCTATGCAAATCTCCTCGAGGCTGAAGAAGAAGGAGTCAGTGTTAGAGGAAAAACAGTGCCTTTATCATCGAAGGTAATAAATCAGTTTTATCAATTGCCCTTTAGAACGTTACACTTTTATTCAAACTATAGTCCTAATGAGGAGGAATTAGATGATATTATTTCATTGTTAACTGGTGGAAGGGGATTATGGAAGATTACCAATGAAAGAAGAGTCAACTTTCCCAATTTGAAGTTGGATGCCATAGTGAAAGCATGACACTACTTTATTTCTACTCGTCTGCTGCCTACAAATACCTTAATGAAGTGACCCGAGACAAAGGAACCTTGAACTATTATATTCAGTAGTTCAAGCCCATCAACATTGGAGCTTTGATTTATTATGTTATCTCCAGTTCTACCATCACTGATACTATTGGAGTTTTGGGATTTGCATCCTATGTTATCTCTAGTTCTACTATCACTGATACTATTGGAGTTTTGGGATTTGCATCCTTGATCTTTTCATCATGCGAGTAGGCTGGAGTTAGATTTGATAGCTGGAAGGAAATCACTAAAGCCACTCAAGCACATTACTAGTGTCAATGTGAAGTCCTATTCACATGATTCAATTTTTCGCTAGAGAGGTGGATTTTCTAACAATTCAGGTGCTTCAACATCTCGAGCTTCTACTTCACGTGCTTCTACATCATATGGTCATACTTTTGAATCTGATTCTCAGTGAAAACTATTACAGAGGATATTGGACAACGTCAACTATGTCGCTCATAAAGTATTAAATATAGAAACTTTTGCAGAACAATAGATGGACATAAGAGAAGACATAGCAATTATTAGGAAAAATTCCACTCATGTATTTAAAACCTCATGAGAGGTGGCCACAGTGTAGTTTTTCCCTCAATATCCAAAATATCCATCATATGAGCTTGCACTTGTTTGACATAGTAATGAGAGTGATGTTGAGGAGGAAGAGGTTGATTAGACTGGTTCTATAGTTTAGTTTTGTTTTTATGTATTATTGTTAACTTTTTGTGGTATAGTTATGCTGTACTTTTTGTTTTGTTTATTTGTTCGAGACTGTTAGTTTTGCTATGTTTTGTTTTCTTAGACACTGTTGTGATATATTTATGTTTTTGTGAGTAATTATGTTTTGATTTGGTGGTAGTAATTGTTTTAGCTGCGTTGCTTAGTATTTTTAGTTAGGCTGTATTGAACTTAATTTTAAATCTTAGGAAGGTTTAGAATATTGCTAAATTTCACTTAAAAACATCATGTTTAAAATTTTCAAAATTACTACCAGATATATTTCTTATGTTGTAGTTGTGAATGTTTGTTAGTCTGTTTGTTTGCTTTTATATTATCCACCACTCCATAGAAGTCTAATGAATCTCTAAATGTTAAGTAAATTAAAATTTAATCAATTTAATTTTTACTCCCATTTTTAATTTATGTACTTGTATATTTAGGATGTAAAAATTTATGCAAGCATATTATTTTCAGTTTTTATTCTTACCTATATATATATATATGATGCTAAAATGTTATATCTTATTAAAAATTTAAGTTTGGGGGCGGGGATGAAAAACTTTCTAAAACTTGAATTTTATTTGTTCTCAAATGTGCTACAAATAAATTTGATTTTGATTTGAAAAACAAATGACGAAAAAAGATCATGTACAAGTAGTTATATTAAGGAAGTAAAATTTTGAATATAGAAATAAGTAAGAGAATTTACTTAAAACCTATAGTAGTGAAGAAAAACTTAAAGTTAAAATTTTTTTAGTGTGGAGATGATAAATATTGTGTAACTATCCTTAGTAGGAGAAGTTCTATTTTTGAAAATTATAGAAGAATTAGACTTTTATTTTCAAAACCTAAATTTCTTTTATTGAAAGTAATTTTCAAAACTATTATTATGTTTTTAATTAAAGAAAATATATCAACTCTTTGCTTTAAGAAAGGAAGAGTAGAATTCAAAATCATTAAAGGCCTATCTAGATATAGTAATCATTGTTTGATAAAGAAAAAAAAGAGAAAATAAAGGTAAAAGAAAAAAAGGAAAAAAAGTTGAAAAAGAGAGGACAAGCTTGAGGATTAGTGTCTAATCAAAAATTGGTTCCAAATCTGATTTTCTTAAAGTATAAGACTTGAGAAACTTTTAAGCATAAGGATATAATATAGTAAGTAAAATTATGCTTGATAAAAATTTTTATGTGGAGAAGATAGAATGCCTAAACTCTAGATAGAATGCCTAAACTCCTAAACTCTATATTTGGACAATTCACAAAATTTTTGAACTAGATAGGAACTCATACTTTCATACTTCTTTACATTAAAAATTTCTAAACTCTAAGTTGGTCTCATTCATTAATGTTTTTTCTAAATTAGACAACTATATTTCTACATCAAAATTTTAGAATATCCTAAAGAAACTTATATACAAAATCTGTATATCTATTTTTTAAGGTACTAGAGTGCCACTTGAGGACAAGTAACATTTTATGTTTAGGGGATTTTGTTACACCTAAAATATATAGTCATTATGTACATATTTTTATATGTATATTTAATATATTACACTTTAATGAATGGTATCTGTGTGTTTTTCTTCCAGGTACAATTAAATGGATAAAAAATGGTGAAAGGAGTGAAGAAGGATCAAATTTGGGGAAAAAATGAACTGTGGAACCTAAGCGCCCATGACTGGCGCTTACGGGCCAGTTAAACAGAGAGAGTCGCGCCTAAGCACCAGATACGACGTCCGTAAATTCTAGAAGTAGTTATTTGATGATTCATTAAATTTTGATGATTTTATGAAGAGGTGTTTGAAGCAACCTTTGATAAAAATGTGAGAAATAGCTAATGGACACAAAAATTCATTCAATTGGCTTTTGAAAGGAGACAACTTCTAGAAGATTCATTGAATGGGGACACATTTTGAAGAGACACCAAGGAACCTCTTGGAATTTTATAAATGGAGGCCTGGAGCATCCATGGAAGAGGTCAATCATCATGCATCCAACTAGGCTGACCAGGGCCAACCACCACATATGTTGCCGCAGCTGCCCATCGTCGCCACCGACGCCCATCGCCTCCATTGCCACCACTGCCACTCACCTTTTCTTTTTATTTTGAGTTATATTTCTTATTGTAAACGTAGGAAGAGATTCAAAAGAACTTCAAGACATTTGGTGGAAAGTAAATTGAGATGAGGTTTTATCTTTTTGACTACATTTGGTTTTAATTTAGACTTCTTGTTTGTTGCATGATTTCTACTTTCAAATTCAAGTGTGGTTGTGTTTTCTCCATGAATTTTGAGTGTTTTTATTTATCTTTTTCCATCAAATGATAAGTAATTAAGTATATGAGGGAAGTTGTGTGAACTATTAGACTTTAATGTTGGAAGAAGTTGTGATGATTTTAAACCTTGTACATCATTTACTTATTGAATTGACTAATTAAGATGTTAATGCCTATTGTGAGAACATGTAAGATTTGAGATGGTATTGTCTCAGTCAAAAAAAGGTAAGAATCACATTTGATTTCATGGATGAGGATATTGTTCATGGGGTTGAGTGTAAAAAATAAAAACTTTTGAAGAGTGTAGAATTAGAGGACTTTCGAGTGACAGACTAAAGCCCCCAATTTAATTATAATTTCAGGTTTTGGTACAAGATGTTAGCCCCCAAGTAAGGGAGAAGAAGGAACTTTAGAGTGAGAGCTAGTATCTCCCTTACCTAACCCGTTTTTAAGACTATTCAAACTATAGGTTAGCCAATAATCTTTATAACATCTATACTAAGGGTAAAAAATATTATTGGTCCTATTTGACACAACACAATTAGAATACTTCCACAACAGAATTCTTATACTTGTTACTGATTCATGATAAGGAAAAAGACATTTTATTTATATTTCCTTCATCTTGGAAATAATTAGTTAATTTAGTTAGTTGCTACTTTATTCTCTATTATAATAAATTACAAAAAAAAATAAACTTTTACTTCTACTTTAGTATCTAGAGTTTAAGTAAGATGTTGACCACACTTTTTGTTGAGGTTTAGTTTTTCCTCTTTAGTAGCCTAAGGTCTAGCCATAGGACTTTCCTATTAACTATTCTTAGAAAACTAGACAAGGAACCCTCACCATTAGAAATTCTACACTCCTCTTTACTCAACTTGAAGTTCCACATATTGGTCCTAACCTCTAGCACTTAGTGGGTGGGGTAATTATGAGAGAGCACAACGAGAGTCCCCTTAGGACTGCTGGACGTTAGGGTTGACCCTGGGTGTTGGTATAGGGCTTAAGGTACACACTTGCACTCACAATCACTCCAAATCTTTTCTAAACCTCTCAAGATTTTGGTAGATCATCCACACAATTCTAATGAATAAATTGAACTCGAACCAAAACTAAAATCAACCAAGATAAAATTCACCGCCACAACATTCAAAATATAAAACAACTCAAAATTTAATCGCAAACTTCACACAAAACTACAATTGCAACTAAATTAAGATGTCTCTATTGGATGATCGGGAAACCCTCGGAGGAGGTAACCTACGGTTGTTAACGAGGCCTCCCACGGTCTAAATCAGACTATGGAACTCATTAAGTTGAGTTTAATAAATTTGTTTGGACTAATTGAATCCAATAGAAAATAGTGGTACCGAAATGAGGGAACCGTAGGATCCTAACCGGTGTCGCTCTAATCAACTTTAACATGCCCCCATAAAATTTAAATAACTACAACCATAAGGCCACATGATTCGACATCATAACACGATACACTAGAAAATTGAAACTCATTGCGGCAAGGAGCTTGGAGCTAGCATGGTGGGCAACACGACCATCTTCAACAGCAAAACCTGTCTTCCCCAGCTAAACCAATCTTTATTTCTTATATTTAAACAACAAAACCATAGGACTTCGAGGTTGTTTGCTTATGACACGGAGTGTTGTTTGCTGATGCAACGTAGATCGTTACCTTATCTTTATGCCTTTGTATAGCCCTGTTATATAATGTGATCCCTAACTCGTCTTAGGATTCTGAGGTTGTCGTTTGTTAAAACCTAAATCCTCACATCTTCCAGGCTATTTTTGTGATAGTGTCACATGATTGTAAGCCCTAACTAATAAAATTGGTAGGATGAAACACCTAAATATTTCTCCTCAAAACTGAAGCCAAACATTAGGATAGCTTGAGAAGTCACCAGGGTTCCCCTCTGGATCCATGACATCCCCTAGTTCTTCCTCCTTTGGACTCTAAAACTAAATGTTCCAAAATTGAGTCAATCCCCCTTCATACCTCTACGTCCGATTTTGTTGAAAAGTCCTATCATTTTGACCTCTTTGAAGTCCTTGAAGATAAAGTTTCCTGATTTTTTTTAGAGACTTCTTAGGTAACTTTGGTCATTTAAGATATAATTAACTATAGGGGCTTGACCTTATAGGAAGCATGTCCGAACCCAGGTTAATAAAAACCTTATTTAATCCTTTGTTTTAAATAGGAGAAATTGTCGGCAAGTATAAAGGTTTCACAGACCAAATGGACGTCATATGTTCATTAGTTTTATTGATCGAGCCTTATCCTCAAGTCTTGTGTTTATCCTTCGGGATAGATACAAGATTTGAGGTATAGTGCTATTTCATTTAAATTAATGAAAATATGGGGTCAGTTTGATTTCATATTTTTCTAAAACTAAAAATATATGTAAATTAAAACATCCTTCCAAAGCAGGCGCGAGATTTTGATTCTGGTGACCGACAACTTCTTACGGGAAACTCTCTAACCAAAAATAGCGCCGACAACTTCTAGCGACTCCGCTGGGAACAAGCTTTTCTCTCAATTCAAATCAAGAAATATTATCTTCACACATCGGCGATGTGTCCATGTCCCTCTTGGACCAAGTTACCCTTCTTCCGTTGGCATACTTTACCTATTTCTGCCTTGGGAAGGTACATCCAACTCCTTGGACTTCAGGACTATTTGTTCAACCATCTTTGAACAGAGGAGTCCAAGAGGCCATTAAGGACTCTTTAAATTTTCATGTGGGGTCAGACCCCCAATAGGTGTGTCGGTGGACTAGTTCCACCTGGGCATTGTCTGCCACTAAATGAGTCCCGCACTGGGTCCTAAAATACTTCACATCTGCCTTCCAAATTTGATTTTCTATCTTGTAAATATTTAATTAGCTAATTTCAGCTCTTCAATGCTTTAATCACAAGTGAATAACAAATTTGAAAAATGAAATAATAAAGAATGCCTAGTTCATAAGACAAGTGCGTCATTTGAGTACTTCTGTCAAAACTGCAAGGCACAAGATATCGCTGACTTTTGAAAATTCTTCAAATGCATGGACAATGTCTTCGCGGAGGTTGATCTTTTCTTTCGCCTCTGGAATGGAGTTCGTTGTCAATAAGGATGAACTGCCTGACCTGGCAGTTATTAAATTTGGACAAGGGTTCAATGATATTGGAGTCAAGTTCGGAAAGGTGGCCTTCACAGTGATGAAGTTTGAAACAAATAAGTCCATGGAGCCAATTATAGAGTTCAACTTGAAGTCTACCAAAGAATTTTCCCCTTCAAAGGTGTTGATTGAAAAGAGCCCTACAAGTGCTGAAAAGTCTGTCGTTGGGAGAGTTGAGATTTCTCCGAGAAATGTTTTTACTCCTACTACCGGATACACTGTCACCGTGCCAACTATTTTTCCTAGTAAGGGAATAGAGATTCCAGATGAGGAAGAGTCAGTTGATGCCTATGCCCCACTGCCTTTTGGATTCAAAATTGGGTCCAATTCAAAGCCTGCACAACTGATAAAAGCACAAAAATTGAGGCGCGGCCAAAAAAATTTGAAAGCCAAACAGCCTCAAAAATCCCGCCAACAACAGGCACAACAATATAGACAGTCTTGCCAACAACTGCTTTAGGAAAGATCATACCAACTAGAGAATAAGATCATATCCTTGGCTGAACGACAGAAAGTGATGTATTCCTTCAAAGAGGAATTCGTGTCAAAGATGCTCCATGAATTGCTAAAGGAATAAGGATTTAGACTACCAAACTCGAAAAAGCCAGAGGAAGCTAATATGAAAGAACATCCTCAATATTTTCCATACCACCGGTTACTCAGCCACACCATAGAAAAATGCTTTGTCTTCAAGGATTGACTTAAGAAGAATTTAAAAAGTGGAAATGTAACGATCCCGAAAGAGTATTTTAAAGTACCTGAAAAGGGTTCCGTAAATATGATTTTGGTTGATTCAATTAACTTCTACACAACTGCACCGGTGCTCAATAAAAGAAATGTTATTCTTCAAAAATCCCCAATTGACCTAAAAGTAATCAAAGGGAACTCGATTGACGCTAAGCTGGAGAGACTCCGAGCCAATATTGCACGATTATCTAAAGAATAAAGAAAATATATGAATGATGAAAATTATGATGTGCCAGATTACATGAATAAAAGAGTAACAAAAGTCAATGTCATCGAGACCCAGGTCGAGTTATCTGCGGGTGACTGTTGACCTCATTTTTGGTTGAGGTTTAGTTTTTCCTCTTTAGTAGCCTAAGGTCTAGCCATAGGATTTTCCTATTGGCTATTCTTAGAAAAATATACATGGAACCCTCACCATTAGAAATTCCAAACTCTTCTCTACTCAGCTTGAAGTTCCACATGTTGCTCTCAACCTCTAAATACTTAGTAGGTGGGGTCACTGTGGGGGAAACTCAAGATAAGTCACCCTTAGGATTACTGGACCTTAGGGTTGACCTTGGGTGTTGGTCTG
>NW_018165239.1:148044-148361 GCF_001263595.1 Phalaenopsis equestris
TTTTTCTCAACTACCACACTACCACATGTCCCAATTTGGCCAATTTGACCATCTCTTAACCAAAATCCCCAAATTGCCCTTTAAATACCCAAATTTCCCCAAATCCAACACATGTCCATCAATTTGATCTCAATTGACCCCATTTACAATCCTAAACTCAAATTAAATTTCTATATGACCAAACTAAACCAAATTCAAGCTCAATTGGTCCATTATTTGAGCCCAATTTTGATTTGAGTCAAAACCCTAATTTTGACCTTATGACCTAATCTCACCAAATTGAACCCATAGTCTAGTCAATTGGCCCCAATTAATGT
>NW_018165239.1:148465-152190 GCF_001263595.1 Phalaenopsis equestris
ATTTGATTTTGGCCTAAATCCAAAATTCCTAAATTTAGCCCCAAAGCCAAATTTTCGCCAAATTTCACCCAATTGATTGCCTTAATCTCCAAATTGGTATGCAATTCATGTTGGAAACTGTTAATGAGGTCCCTATTGACCATTTACAACAACAAATTTAGACCTAGCCCAAAGCTAACCCAAGCTAGACCCAAGCCTAGCCCAACATGACCAAATTGATTAAAGTTCAAAATTCCCTCAAATTGACCTACCAATTGAACTCAAAATCACTTCAACCCCTTACCAAAAATCTTCATAACAATCATCTACACAATTTTTGTCAATCAATTGAGTCAATTGAAATGGCTAACCTAGCCCAAACCCAAGCTTTGGACATTTGCACTCACTTGGACCCTTTCACCAAAAATTGACTTAACCATGTCTAAGCCACCAAAGTAATGATTTCACAGACAACAAAAACCTTCCTAAAGACAATGCTAAATCCTCCTAAAATCACCATGAAAATCTATGGACCAATGGATCCACAAATTAAGGGATTTCAACCCATTTTTGGACCAAACTTGAAATATCTCCAACATCAGCACTTACCATTGGGAGCTAATCATCATTAGCCAACCCTGACTTCCCTGAGCCAAGAGGTGACCAATGTCTGGCTGGCCAGCCATCTTGGTGGCTGCAAAATGGCCAAAACCATGTCCAAGATAAGGGATTTTCACCTAATTCAAACCCAAAGGCCAAATCAGCCCAACTGCTCATTGGAGCTCCTCTGCCCTCCACCTAAGCACCACGATTCACCCAAACTTATGCCCTGAGAGCCACCCTAAGGCCATTTTTATAAAGACTCACCTCCCACAGCCATGGGAAGTGGGCTGAAATTTTCCTAGAGAGGCCTCTCCAAACTTCACACAGAGCTTCCCTAAGATCCCCTCAGTACATTCCAACCATTTTACCTCACCATTTCCCATTGTCGGAGCTCAATTTCGAGCTTGAAACCTTGCCAGAAACTAGAACAGAACCCAATACACCTCCACACTCCACCAAACTTCAATTGCTTGTGCCCACACCTTCATAACAACAAGAGAAGATAAATCCCCATCAAATTACTCTCTGAGATAGCCTCCACCATAGCTCTAGACCAACACCTGAAATCGAGCTTTGTCGAATCCATACCTAAGCCTTAAACCAAGACCAGGGACTTAATCCCTAGCCTCCTTGGACCCCAACGAACGTGCTGAACATCTCTAATTGAAGCCTCCCTTCTCATAGCAAAGACGAGTCCATAGGATCAAACCCAAAGATATTTGGTTGAGTCTAGGCTGAGATCTTAAGGTTTTAGTGTGGATGGTCACGAGATCATTCTATCAGGGATGATGACGGGGAGCCGTCCGATCGCGTGTGCATCACATGGATGGCCAAGATCGAGCCGGACAACGCTTTTGAACATAAACAGCGGGCCGAGTCAGCAAGCTATGTGGACGGCAGCGTCTTAAAGTTTCAAGCATAGAAAATCCATAAATAGATAAATAGGGCTTTTCTTATTTATTTAAATAACCTTAACTTAGAAAAGTAATAACTTTGTGTAAAAAAATCAAAAAAATAAAATAAAAATAACCTCTTGCTTAGTGAACAGAGGAGAACAATGTGGAATAAATTGCGAGACCATGTTATGGATATGTTATTTTTAATTAATTAAACACTATTTTGAATCATTTGATTCTCCATGCATACTGATATATCATCTTGGCTTAAACCTTTGACATGTTGCAACCTCTGTTAGGGGAAACATTCTCTGATTTTTTCAAAGTCAGAGGAGGTTCCTATACAGAGATCTATATTTCTAAAGTTCTAAAGTTATTCACATTATTTATTTAAAATAATCATGGAAATTAGCATATTAATTAGAAAATCCTAAGAAAATTTTGGAAGGTCCACCATGACTAGAGAAACCCTAGGAAATAATTTCATGCAAATACTAAATCACTAAGATAATTAACTTTGGAAAATATTAACATTTAAATAACTTGATTTTTGATCTCCACTGTGATTTATGATCCAGAGAACTCATCATAAAAATTTCAAAATATTCTGAGTTCATTTGACAACTTAAATTGATTTTTAAAGATAAATACCACTCTCGGCATTTAAATGATTTTTAAAAATTAAAATATAACTCAAAAAATTATGAAACTTTGTTTTTTGAGCTCTCTGTGATCAAGGATATTTTATAAAAATCAAATAATATTTAGAATAAACTTGATTTTAAGCCTATTTTAAATATTTAAATAATTAAAAATTCATAAGAATCACAATAATAATAAAACTCATAGAAATGTTCTAAATTGCTTCATAATTACTTAGGAACAATTCGAATATTTTTCCTGATTTTCTAAATAAAGATATTGAATTTTAAAGCTTAAAAATATTTTTTAAAGGTTAAAAAATGAGTTTACACTAAAATAATTCCAATAAATCAAAGAAAAATAAAAAAAAATACATAATTTACTCCTTTGAGTTCTCTGACCTTAGGGAGATTTTTTAAAAATACAAAACTTAATTTTCACCACCTAAAATATATTTTTTTTATTAAATAGCCCAAAAATTAAAATTATTCTAGTAAATGACAGAGAATTCAAAAAATTATGAAATTTGATCTAAAGGCTTATCTAGTCTAGGTATATCTCCATAAAATTTGATCCAAAGGCTTATCTGGTTTAGGCCTGCCTTTAGAAAAAATTTCAAGGGATTAGAATTTACCTAAGTCAAGTTATGAATTTTCTTTGAAAAATCCTATTTTTTTCATGAAAATAATTATATAAATTAAATTAAATTTTGAAAAATCATATTTTCTCCTCTGATGTCTTAACTAATACATGAATGACATAGGATAAAAATTTCAAAGTAATTTGAACTGAATTTCACAAATTATGAGGTATTAGAGCCTTAGGGGTAAATGTGTAATTTTGGTGATTTTGCCTTAATTAACATTTAGGCTTAATTCAAGGAGGGAAAATGGGTAACCTCTAATCCTAATCAATTTATTTGATGCTTGAAACATAAAGGGGTTAATTGGTAGAAACCAATCTCACTTTCTTAATTAAGATTAATAAATTTTTAAATTATTAAAATTTGGATGTTTATTAAAATTAAATGATCCTGGACTTAGGGGTATGACTTTGGAAGCCAACAATTAATAAATTCAATACCTCTATCTTAATTTTCAAGTAAAATTCAAATCATGAATCATGACCACTTAAAGCTTAACCCTTTTCAAAACTAATTAAGACACTTACCTAGGCCTTAAGGGCTTAGTGGTGACTTAGGCTAAATCAAAAATTCATTAAACAAGGATTAGAGAAATAAACATGATTAAATCAAACATCCTTGAAACACCAGTATGCCCAATTAGGATTAAAAATTTGGCTAAGTGTTCAAATTACACTAGCTTGCCTCTTTAAGGGTCTTCACCCACATAATTTTCAAATTAAATGATAAGTGA
Source organism: Phalaenopsis equestris (assembly GCF_001263595.1). Taxonomy (NCBI): domain Eukaryota; kingdom Viridiplantae; phylum Streptophyta; class Magnoliopsida; order Asparagales; family Orchidaceae; genus Phalaenopsis; species Phalaenopsis equestris. The sequence continues at coordinate 151,962 of NW_018165239.1, forward strand.
CAATTACCCTATTCTTAGGGATAATTGAGACATGACATCAGGGTTCACTGAGTAATAAGGGTATTTACAGGATGAACCATTAATCAACATAATAAGTTTAAATGGACTCGAGTCTTTTCACCAGTTGGTGAGAGGGAGGCATCAAAGCCAATTAAACTTAATATTCTTTGCTTAATGAAATCATCCAAAATATGACATAGGGTTAGGAAAACCACCAGAACTTACTTTT
>NW_018165239.1:152357-156045 GCF_001263595.1 Phalaenopsis equestris
GTTTAGTAAGTTCATTTGGACTAAGTGAATCCAATAGAAAATAGTGGTGCCGGAACGAGGGAACTGTAGGATCCTAACCGGTGTCGCTCTAATCAACTTTAATATGCCCTCATAAAATTTAAAGAACTTCAACCATAGGGCCACCTGATTTGACATTATATCTTGACACGCTAGAAAACTCAAACTCGTCGCGGTGAGGAACTTGCAGCTAGCATGGTGGGCTGCACGACCATCTTCAACAGCAAAAACCGGTCTTCCCCAGCTAAACCAATCTTCCTTAGAGTTAAACAACAAAGCCATAGGATTTCTAGGGTGCTTGCTTATGCAAAATAAATCCTCACATCATCTTTAGGCCTTTGCATAGCCCTGCTATACAATATAAGCCCTAACTCATTTTAGAATTCTGAGGTTGTCGTTTGCAAATCTTCCAAGCTGTTTGTGTGATCGTTTCACACGAATGTAAGCCCTAACAAATAAAATTGGCAGGATACAACACCTAAATATTTCTTCGGCAACTGAAGCCAAACAATAGGATAGACTGGGAAGTCACTGAGGTTCTCCTTCAGATCCGTGACATCCCCTAGTTCTTCCTCCGTTGGATTCTATAATAAATGTTCCAAATTTGAGTTATTTCCATTTCACAGCTCGTTTGTCCGATCTCATTGAAATTTCCTATCCTTTTGACCTCTTTGAAGATTATATTTCCCTAATTTTTATTGTGAGTTTTCTTAAATGACTTTGATCATTTTAGATGTAATTAACTATATGGGCTTGCCCTTATAGGAAGCTTGTCCAAACCCAACTTAATATAAACCCTATTTAATTCTTCATATTAAATAGGAAAAATTTTTGGCAAATAAAACGGTTTCACAGACCAAACAGATGTCATATATTTCATAGTTTATTTGATCATGCCTCATCCTCATGTCTTGTGTTTATCTTTTGGGATAGATACAGAGTTTGAGGTATAGTGCTGTTTCATTTAAACTATGAAAAATATGGGGTCAGTTTGATTTCATATTTTTCTAAAACTTATATATACATGTAAATTAAAACGTCCTTCCGAAGTAGGCAACGGGATCTCGATTCCAATGGCTGACAGCTTCCAACTCCCTTAAAACCCCCAAAATAGTGCCGATAGCTTCTGGCGACTCTGCTGGGGACCTGCTTTTCTCGGACATGCTTTTCTCTTCATATTAATGAAGAAATTTTATCTTCACACATCAGTAATATGTCCTTGTCCCTCTTGGACTAGATTACCCTTCTTCCGTTGACATACTTTACCATTTCTATCTTGAGAAAGTACGACAACTCCTTGGACTTCAAGATTAACTGTTCAACCATCTTTGAATAGAGGGGTTGAGAAAGCCATTAAGGACTTTTTAAATTTTTTATGTGGGGTCGGACCATCAATAGGTGTGTCGGTGGACTAATTCCACCTGGGCATTTTCTGCCTCTAATTGGCTCCCGTACTGGGTCCGCAAATTAAACCAAATCTTTTTGTGCTGTGCACACTTTGAAATATTAATTAAATTTTACAACTTTTTAAACAAAGATGTTAAAATTACTTGTAAATTAAGACCCACCCGGTCTACAGCTCAACCTCCCTTTTTAGTGCTTCCACTAAAGATTTCAAGGTTTTTGGCCATATAGCTAACCCTAAAACTTTTTGTTTTAAAGCCCGCTGCAATGGCCTACCCAATGCTGACATTTTCTTGAAATCTGCTAATGGACCACAACTCCCGTAACGTCGCTCCCACCATCAAGTTCGGAGCTGGATTTGAAGATCTTGAGGTCATCCTCGAGAAAGCCCCGTTTGTGGTAATAAGGATCGTTGCCCCGGAAATACAAGTGTCCTCTGCAGAATTCAGTTTTAACTGCCTTCTGGACTTCCCTACCTGTAAGAAGGCTAAAGCTGTTGTCATCAAGACTTTTATCCCTGCTACTGCTAAGGGAAAATAAGTGATGGTTATTGAAGATCCGACTTAAGGATTAACTGTTCCACCACCCGTGTTTGAGATCGGGTCAAGCTCAAGGACTGTACCACTGACCCGAACTCAAGGAGGAACCTCAATAGAAGAGTTCGTAGGACCATCAAAGCCTAGACTCTTGAAACCACACCCGTTGAGGAGGAGCCTCATCGGATTGAAGAGGTGATACCAAAAATTTATCCACTCCTACAAGGGAGTAGATTCCATCCTCTGACAGATATTGATGGATATGAGAGTATCCAGAAGATTTGTCGCATTACCATCATTTCATGGACATGGTGAGGAGGGAAAGAAGTTTACTCCTATCAACAGAGTTAACACAGTATTCAGAAGGCTTGCCACTAAAGAAGGATGTTCTGTTAGTGAGTTACTTAAGCGAGTGGGACATGCAATTTCCCCTCATATGAAAAAAGAAATTTTGAAGGATGTTAAGTCCGTTAGAAAGTCACATAAGTCGACTGTAAAGTCACCTACCTGTGTTCCCGTCTGGTTTCGTTTGGGAAACCGAGTTGATACTGCTGTGGTCACCATCAATCATACCACCACCAGGACCGCAGGTCGCCGACCGATTAAGTCAAGACTGGGTCCGAGGAGCTTACCCGTCATTCCTGCAATCACGGAAAGAAAGACAAGACGACTACCTGACACTGTAGCCGGTCTACACCACGGGGAGCATACCTTCCCTCGACATAACGATGTCTCTACTAAGACATCCCATCCTGAGACATCTTCCTCGAAGAAGAAAAGGGTATGGGTACCCAAGGTTGCTGCACCTATACAATTCAGTGAGTCTGCAAAACAGGAAGTAAAACTAGTGCCTGAAATATCTGATATCGTCGCCACAATAGCTAGCGAGATAGGGGAAACAAATAGAGGATATCCACCAAGGTCCTCCAGATCTTAAAGCAATCAAGGAATCGATAATTGAAGAAAAAGTTGAGAAACTCAGGATCGAGATTTTTGAGTTAGCTCAAGAGCACGGAGTTCCCATCAATAGTGACAATGAAGATTTTGATTACAGGGATTACTTGGAGGAGGAGTTCATGGATGTCCATGTAATCGAAACTAGAGCTACCACATCTGTGCGCGAGGCTCAAACTGAAGAGAACGCCGTAGATGAGCTGCGTAGGGTTATCATCTTAAGGGATGAACAAGTCAGTCTACTGGAGAAAAGAATAGAAGAGATGACTGCAGCTATGACCGCAATGGCCACCATTCAGGGACAATCACAAGCACCAAGGTTAGCTTCTCCAGAGATTAATCAGCCAGAAATCATACATATCACAGATGAAAGAAGGGAGGCTAGTTTGACAGACAAAGATGAACAACCAAAGAAGGATTCTCCGTTAGGTGCCATACCAGAAAGAGAGTTCAAGCAAATGGCTGAACAAGTACGGGATGCCTTAGCCCAGTCCAAGGGCGGTGCATCAATTTTAAAGGGTAGACCTTACCCGGAGGAGTTCGATGTTGTCCCTTTCCCCAAGGGTTTTGTGGCCCAAAACTTTAAGATATTCAATGGGATTGGAAATCCCAGACAACACATAGCACATTTCCGAGCCAGTTGTGGCAACACAAGGAATAATGAAGCTCTACTCTGCCAGCAGTTTGTCAGCAGCTTGTCAGGAATCGCTTTTGACTGGTACACTGACCTACCTAACGGGTCAGTTAAAACATTTTCTGAGTTGGAACAATTATTT
>NW_018165239.1:156247-157700 GCF_001263595.1 Phalaenopsis equestris
GTCTTCAAGAAGAAATGAAGCACATGGAGCCACATGAACAGGCTAAGGTGACCAGAGTGTTCGAAAATAAATCAGGGGTAGTCGCAATTGTCGACAAAGGAAAGCAGCTGATAAAGATATATGCAGAAGAGCATCACTAGTCTTCATCACAGTACTCTCAGAAATAGAGCAGTCAATCCAATCAACGACAGTCTCAGGAGGGAACACCTAGAGTAGCGAGTAAAAGAATATCCTTGTTAGAGCGACAGAAAGTTGTTTATTACTTCAAAAATGAAGTTGTACCTAAAATATTCAAAAGCTTGATGAAGAAACCAGAATTCAAACTACCTGATCCAAAGAAACCCAAAGAGGTGGATAAGAAAAATGAACCAAATTATTGCCCATACCACCAGTTGCTTGGGCATACTATAGACAATTGTTTCGTCTTTAAAGACTAGCTCGAGAAGAACCTCAAGGAAGAGAATATAATAATCTCGAAGGAGTATTTGAGAGAACCTGAAAAAGGTTCCATAAACATGATTTCAACTGAGTCAATCTCCCCAATTGGTCCATACGTCGGAATAAACAGATAAAGTACAACTTTGGATGAACTCAAGAGGGTCCTCAATCAAATACAGGATTCATCGATTCAAGCTTCTATGGACACCGGAGAAGAATGGAATGAGGTCTGGAACAGATCATCCAAGAAGATACTGAACAAGATACAGTCTGCATCAAAACAAGCCTCTATTCAGGGACCGTAACATACTGAGCCCAAGATGAAGATTTTGCCAAGAGATCCGTCATCGTCAAGGACAAACAGCAAGAAGAAGAAAAGTGTCGCTTGTAAGATTGATAACACGGGGGGGTAGGATAGGGGCTGCCTCTACTAGACTGGTTGTCTTAGATTTGGGGAAAAAAATCCTTAAAACCTTAACTTTGTATGATTATCTTTTTGTCCCTCCGGGGTCTTACGAATATAATGATTGTGATTTCACTATTTCTAGTGATAACGTAACTAATTATGACCGAGCTAGCTCCGACCTTGATCCCCAAAATGATCCTCAAATCGTACTCGAGTCTGATGAGCTCGTTGTCAAATCCAAAGAAGACGCATCAATGATATCGCTTACGACAGCACCAATAACGAGGAGCCAACTCTCGAGCATCACGGTGCACCGCTTACCATCAACTGAGATCTTTCCGACGAAGAGGAAAAAACACCGGAAGATTCAACAATGATATCTCAAAAATAAGAAATCACAGAAGTCAACTTGAGGAGCAGAAAAGTGTTACCACCAAGAACAGCTCCAATAGACAAAAGAAAACAGATAATGACTCGAGAAGAGATAACCCCACCTCCACCAGTGGAAGAACCACATAATCAAGATAAAATCGGAGGACCCTACAAAATAGACTACAACATGCTTGCTCATCTTAGGAAGTTGCCTGCCCGACTAAGCATCTACGACAC
>NW_018165239.1:157755-158778 GCF_001263595.1 Phalaenopsis equestris
GGCAGACTTGCTCCGCGGTCCCGTCGACCACAACCGCCCGCTCTACATCTCCATCAACATCGGCATATTTGTGTTATCTAGAGTATTAGTGGATCCTGGGGCATCTATTAACTTATGAGCCTACAAACATTGGCCTATTTGGATATTGAAGCTCAAGAGCTTACAGCCGATGAAATGATGTTAAGAGGATTCAACAAAATGGGAGAGAGAGCCCTTGGATCGATTACATTAGAGAACTAGTAACAACCGCTAAATTCCATATCATTGACACCAAGACCTCTTTCAATGCTCTACTTGGTTGACCATGGATTCATGAACACAACATGGTTCCATCATCTCTACACCAGTGCATCAAGTACTACAAAGAAGGACAAGAACATTGCATCAAGGGAGATCTACAACTATTTTCATTTCATGAAGTTGATTGAAGTTAGTATCCATGAAGATGCTGCTTACTACGCGCCTCCAAAGAAGAGTATCTTCTCGCACGAGATTTTGACAAACAAAGATGAAGGTTCAGAAGATTCACAAAAAGGAGGCCATACAACTCCGCTTCAACAACCTTCTACCACTCCCCTATGACGAGTTGGTAGAGGTTCTTCTAGTTCACGCACCCGATGTCGAGGTCGGGGACTGGGACGAGGAAAGATCAATTTAATTGTTGAACGGACTATGCCAACTATCAACATTGGTGATGAAGACAATTCTAAAGATAAAATAACGATGACGAAGTAGTAGAAATCTCAGTATGAGATATCCCTAGAAGATACAGAGAAGAATGAATATGAAACAATGTATGATCGAATAAACCACTATGTGAATACTACGACTCTTACTCCGATTCTCCCTCAAAAGGTTGAGAGTTTAGAGGTCAAGGAAGTCCGTAGTGTTGGTTCGAAGCCGATCAAATTTTACCGTGCTTCTACCTCTACTCAGCTTGAAAAACATGTAAATTTAGATGTTGATTCTAATGAATTAATGAAATTGCCTTTTGGTTACTTCTCGCCTTGTGTTCAAAAGTTA
>NW_018165239.1:159758-162123 GCF_001263595.1 Phalaenopsis equestris
TGGCGTTACCTCCGGGAAATTTCTAGGATTCGTTGTCCGTCATTGGGGAATCGAGATCGACCCGGATAAGATTAAAGCTATTTTGGAAATGCCTCCCCCTAAAACCTTGAAGTAGCGACATTCCTTTTAGGGGAAGTTGGCATATCTAAGACGCTTTATTTCTAATCTTTCATGTAGGTGTCAGCCTTTCTCGACATTAATTAAAAAGGACGCCAAATTTATTTGGGAAGAGAAATGCCAACGGACCTTTGAGGACGTTAAACAATATTTAATGACACCTCCTATTTTTCCAGCCCCTATCCCGAGAAAAACATTAATACTTTATATCGTGACCTTAGATCACTCTCTTGGAGTCCTTTCAGCCCAAGTAAATGACAAAAGTAAAGAAAACGCACTCCACTACTTGAGTCGTCATCTAATACAGACGGAGATAAGCTATTCGCCTATTGAAAAGCATTAACTAGCTTTAATCTTTGCTGGCCAAAAGCTCGGACATTACATGCTTTCTTATAAGTTAACTTTAATTTTAAAAGTTCATCCATTACAATATTTGATTACCCGACCAACACTCTCTAGGCGTCTAACAAGATGGTCGATGATTTTGTTGTAATTTGATATAATTTTTGTTCCCCCCTGTACTATCAAGGGACAAATTTTAGCAAATTTTCTTGTTGCACACTCACTTCCAACTAGGTACCCTCTTAATGATGAATTACCTGATGAAAAGATATTATAAATGGAATTCTCCAGTGCGCAACACTGGGAGATGTACTTTGATGGAGCTTCATTAGCTAGAAAAGACAAAGGATTAGCCAGACACCGTTATACCAGGCAAGGCAGGGATTAGTTTGATCTTTATTACGCCAGATAAGGGCATGATGAGGTTCTCATGCCACCTGACAGAGCCTTGCACTAACAATGGAGCAGAATATGAAGCCTTAATCACCGGATTGGAATTGGCAATTTCAATGGATATAACAAACATTGTCATTTATGGTGACTCTCAACTTGTCATCCAGCAGGTCGCCGGACAATACAGAATTCTGAAACCAAGACTAGCAGAGTACCATCAGTACACAATGAAGCTCTTGGAGCAGATTCCTGAGGTGACTTTCTATCGGATTCCTCAAGGAGATAATGCTCATGCCGATGCTCTAGCAAAACTCGCTAAGGAAATGGCATGTCCCCCTAAGGATTCCATCAAAGTCACAGATCATGGAAGACGAGTCCTGTCTTGAAATGACTTCAAAACTCTACATAAGCTTGCAAAAGAAGAAATAATAAATACAGTTGCAGACATCAACGTAAGCCATTAATAGAATATTTGCATACTGGAAAGCTGCCAGAAGATAAGTCTAAGGCGCACCACATCACAAGGAGGGCCATGACTTACGCTCTAGTGGGAAATGTTCTATATAGAAGATCGTTCGACCAAATGTGGTTATGGTGTTTGAGCAGAGCCGAGGCACATAATATTGTCAAAGAGGTACATGTCGGATTGTGTGGCGCTCACCAGTCGGGACAAAAAATGAAAATGAATAACAAAACACTCGGATATTTTTGGCCAGCAATATTGTCCGATTGCATGGATACAGCCAGAAATGTCACCAATGCCAAGTGCATGGGGTGGTCTTACACCATCCTCCGAATGTGCTGCACCCAACTGTTGCCTCGTGGCCATTCGAGTGTTGGGGAACGGACATAATAGGCTTGATAGACTCTCCCTCTTCTAAAGGACACAGGTTTATACTTGCCGCTACTGATTTCTTCTCCAAATGGGCAGAGGCAGTACCGTTACGTGAGGTTACGACACAGCATGTCCTTCAATTTTTTAAAAGTCAAATTGTCTACCGTTTTGGAGTACCGCGAAGAATAATCCCTGACAATGGGACAACCTTCAAAAGCACGAAGATCAACAATTTTGTCAGAAGACATGTGATAGATTGGAGATTCTCTACAATTTACTATCCTAGAGAAAATGGTCTGGCTGAAGCTTTAAACAAGACACTGGTACAAATTTTGAAGAAAACACTGGATGAAAATAAAAGGGATTGACACAACAAACTATTAGAAGCCTTGTGGGCCTACCAGAAAACTTTCAGGACTCCCATTTGGTGTACACCTTATATGCTCGTGTACGGGACCGAGGCCGTGCTACCGCTAGAAATCCAGACACCATCTCTCAGAGTCATCGTTGCCAACCAACTCACAACAAAAGAAAGTGCAAAACTCAGACTTGAAAAACTACAGAGTCTTGAGGGAAAATGATTGGAAGCACAACAACGTTTGGAGCTCTACCAGGCAAAGATGGTACAAGCCCATGACAAATTGGTCCGCCCAAGGACATTCAAAATTGGTGACCTCG
>NW_018165239.1:162249-173197 GCF_001263595.1 Phalaenopsis equestris
TACCTATAAATGTCCGATACCTAAAAACTTATTGCCCACCCTGATGCCGCCTTCCTCCGCTTGCCTCTGCTTGCTTTGAAACTTTGAAAATTTCATTGTTTTAGGGTTATCTATGTGTCCAAATGTCTATGACTGGGTCCAAACTTTGTAATTAACCTCATTATAATGAAAATTTTGAGAAGATTTTTGAACTTTACACGTTCTCTTTTCTATTTTCGAACTTAAATACCCTACTATATCAAATGAAACTCACACATAAAATGAATAATCCTTTTCAGCAAAACAAACTAAAATTTACTTTAATGAATACTTTGTTTTGTTCTTTTTCATGCCAAGATTCGGCCCACTGATGTTTTCTTTCTGTAGTCTGCAGAAAAATGTCAGGACAGAGGCTGATCTTTGCCTTCCAGGACAGCTGGAACCTCACACTAAATGAAGAGATGGCGCCACAAGGAGGTGTCATAGATTTCAATGTAGATTTCAACCAGGTTGATATGGACTATGAGGGTCCTCTAATGGACGTAGTCAGCAATAAAGGAGGGACTGCTTCACTGTTGAGGGTGACCACTCAAGACAATGTGTCACGCAAACGTAAAAATGTGATAGCGGAACAAGATCCGATGGAGGGGCCCAGCCGTCTACCCTCCATGGTGGCTACTCCAACAAGGGGCCTGATAATGGCTGATGAAGAGAAAATACCTTTCGCTTCGTTGCGAAGAACTCAACGAAGAAATGCCGACCGGAAAAAGCACTAAAAGAAACAGAGAACCTTTCTGCGATAGGAACACAAGCGCCAGAGAGACGTGAGCAGTTTTCTTACCACGATTCCTGAAGGACATATTTATGACCCAGATCTGAGAGAAAATTTTGCTAGCCTACCCACTACAGATGAAGAGTCAGGATTTGTGACAGAATCAAATATGCTCTCAGTTCAGGATATCTCATGCAGAGGTTGCCCAACATGCAACGTTGAGGTACCAGCCAGGACATCAGTCACGGGCGCATTTGTAGAATGCCCGGATTGCAACGTTCTGCATCTACAGCATTTCAGTACATTAGAAGAATACACTTCAAGCACCAACGAGTTTCAGACTCCAGACTTCCTGGAAAATGAACCGTATGTCCCACTGGGGACGGATTAACACGCACCATGGAGCCCAGGATCATACACCCCACTAGAGGCTGAATCTCATATCCCGGAACAACCAACACCAGTTTGGGTTCCCGTCGAGGCCCGGAGGAAGGAATGCCCACGGCAGCTGCCAACCCCTGGTATGGTAGAATACTACAAGATAAGCAAAGTAAATAAAAGAGAATTCGAGTTCTATGAAGAGGTTCAGGGAAAGTTTATCAACATATTGGAGGGCTTGGAGCTATATACCAAGGTTTTCTCTGAAACTGATGAAAGAAGCATTTTGGACTGTATCTTCGATCTAAGAGATAGAGGTCGAGCGGGCCTTCTCATGGAGAGAACATATCCCGAGCCGAAGAAATGGATGCGGGGAAAGGGAAGAATCACTATCCAATGCGACTGTTGCTACAATTTTACGAACGACAGACAAGGAAATTTGCCTGGGATCCTCAGATACGACCAAGTGGATCCGTTGACACCAATGATAAAATGGATGATCAAGAGAATGGTTAAGTTGAATATTCTACCCGGTACTTGCATTCCTGACAGTTGCATCAACAACATTTATTAAGAAGGTGACTTCATTCCCCCACACATCGACCATCATGATTTTGTGAGGCCTTTCTGCACGGTCTCGTTCATGAGTAAGAGCAAAATTCTATTTGGAAAAGAAATCGATGTTGTCGGCCCTGGTGAATTCAGAGGAGCTGTGGAGATTCCTGTTCCAGTTGGTTCAATACTTGTTCTCAAGGGCAATGGTGCAGACATTGTCAAGCACTGTATCCCAGAAGTACGACACCGTAGGGTGTCTGTGACCTTCTGCAGAATGGATGACAGTAAAATACCATATGGATTCGAGCAAGACCCAGAATTAGAGGAGTTGTTTCCTTACGAGCTATGAGAAGGTTGTACCTCAAAGTACATGCAAAGGGAACTCTTATCTTGGAGCATGACTTAGAAGGTCTGCTTGATCAGGAGCTCAATATACCAGGCACAGAGGGTTCACTTTCTTTTAACAACATGACATGTATCTAATATATTTAGTCTATGATGTACTCATATCATGAGAGGGTTCTCAGTGTATTTCAGCATGGATTACATGATGTACCTTTTTAGGCATTAGCCTATGTTTGATCTGTAGCATCTTTATTGAAACAATTTAATGGAAATTACTCTCAAATTGTGCCTTTTTTTCAATTGCCTTTTTGTGCGATGGATGAAAGCCGCGAACCATGCGATGATTCAGAATTCCAATGAATAAAAAACGAAACAACAAATTTTCAACAATAAATAAAACATAAATGAAAAATAATCATTAATGAGTGAATAACAAAACAAATTTATTTTTAAATCAACCAATTAAAATTAAAATTTTAAAAACACATTTTGAAAAATTAAATTATGATAAAAACAACAAGAAAATAAAACAGACCTGTTGAGTAGATTCTTCTGTCCTCAGAATTTCCTACTCTTCGTGCACGTAGGACAACCATCGTTATCTACACTAACTCTATGCACATGCTCACAGAATTTCACATTCTGCACAAAAACTCACAACGCTTTACAAATCTCCTTCAACAAGGGCTTTTCTCACATGACACATTTCTATAAATTCAACGCTACCAACCCTCTTTCGAGATTTGACCTACATTTCAATTATCATTTCTAAATCAGTCCTACACTTCTGAGTCATTACATTCGAGGTCGGTCCTTCCATTCCGACACTATCTTTTGAGAATTGACTTACATTTCAATTCTCATTTCTGAATCAGTCCTACACTTCTAATTCATTAGATTCGAGGTCGGTCCTTCCATTCCGACACTATCTTTTGAGAATTGACTTACATTTCAATTCTCATTTCTGAATCAGTCCTACACTTCTAATTCATTAGATTCGAGGTCGGTCCTTCCATTCCGACACTTGAGAATTGACCCACATTTCAATTCTCACTTCTGAATCAGTCCTACACTTCTGATTCATTACATTCGAGGTCGGTCCTTCCATTCAGACACTCTCTTTTGAGAATTGACCTACATTTCAATTCTCACTTCTGAATCATTCATACACTTTTGATTCATTACATTCAAGGTCGTTCCTTACATTCTGACACTTTCTTTTGAGAATTGACTAACATTTCCATTCTCATTCCTAAATTAGTCCTACATTTCTGATTAATTACATCCGACGTCGGTCCTTACACTCCGACTCTCTCTCTCTCTTTTTGAATTGATACCTGAATTTCAATTCCCACCTCAGAGTCAACACTTACATTCTGACTCCCATCCTTTATAAATACCTTATAAATACCTGAAATTATACCTGAAATTTCATAACTCAAAATTCACTCTCCGATCCCTAACGAGAGTCTGTACTCCTTGTTTTCAACCAGACGATCACCTGCTAAATCCCCGACAGAAACGAATCACACACACAACTCTAAACATACTTCCAGGTCTGTTGACTTAGGAGTTTGTATTGGTTTTTTTTTATCTCATCGGTCAACGCCAATACGCGTGGTGCACTTACCCAACACACCACACCTATTGGGGGTCCATTTGTTGGCCTCATTTTTTGTTGAGGTTTAGTGTTTTTTTTCTTCTTTGGTAGCCTAAGGTCTAGCCATAAGATTTTCCTATTCATGGAACCCTCACCATTAGAAATTCCAAATTCTTCTCTACTCAGCTTGAAGTTCCATATGTTGCTCTCAACCTCTAAATACTTAGTAGGTAGGGTCACTGTGGGGGAAACTCAAGATGAGTCACCCTTAGGATTGCTGGACCTTTGGGTTTACCTCGGGTGTTAGTCTGGAGCTAAGGCACTCACTACACTTATCTGTACCCAATCACTCACAAGCCTAAACTCAAGTTTCTAGCCTAGATCCCTTTATTTTTTAGGATACTCATGTAGATGGTCCCCTAAACAACAAGCCTAAACTCAAGTTTCTAGCCTAGATCTATTTATTTTTTAGGATACTCATGTAGATAGTCCCCTAAACCTACTAGCCCTAGGGCTATGGTTTAGCTAAGACCACTATGTAGAGGACCCAAAATGGGATTTCCATTGTTCCATGGCTTATTGGTGATGGTTGGTACCTCAAATCTACCAAAATACCCCATCTTGGACTTTTAGCCCAAAAACACCCCAAACTACCAAAATACCCCTCTTGGACCCAAAATTCCAAAAATTTCAAAAATTCCAAAAAATTTCCAGAAAATTCAAATAAATCATAATATTCCAATAAATCATAATTTTCTCAATTTCATTTTTCTCAACTACCACATGACCAAATTTGGCCAATTTGACCATTTTTAACAAAAATCCCCAAATTTCCCCAAATCCAACTTAAATGTCCATCAATTTGATATCAATTGACCCCAATTCCAACACTAAACTCAAAGTCACTTTTTATATGACCAGACTAAACCAAGTCTTAGCTTAATTGGCCCATGATTTGAGCCCAATTTTGATTTAGGTCAAAACCCCAATTTTGACCATATGACCTAATCTCACCAAATTGAACCCATAGCCTAGTCAATTGACACCAATTAATGTTGCAAAATCTTGATAGAATTCCTATACATCAGAATCAACCATCAATTGACCTTGGTGAAGCCTCAAATCCATTTGATTTTGGCCTAAATCCAAAATTCCAAATTTAGCCCCATATTGGCTAAGTCCCCAAATTTCACCCAATTGATTTCCTTAACCTCCAAATTGGTATCCAATTCATGTTGGAACTCTTCATGAGGTCCCTATTGACCATTTACAACAATCAATTTGGACCTAGCCCAACATGACCAAATTGATTAAAGTTCAAAATTCCCTGAAATTGACCTACCAATTGAACTCAAAATCTCTTCAACCCTTCACCAAAAACTTCATAACAATCATCTACACAATTTTGATCAATCAATTGGGTCAAATGAAATGACTAACCTAGCCCAAACCCAAGATTTGGTCATTTGCACTCACTTGGACCCTTTCACCAAAATTGACTTAACCATGTCTAAGCCACCAAAGTAATGATTTCACAGCCACAAAAACCTTCCTAAAGACAATGCTAAATCCTCCTAAAATCACCATGAAAATCTATGGACCAATGGATCCACAAATTAAGGGATTTCAACCCATTTTTGGACCAAACTTGAAATATCTCCAACATCATCACTTACCCTTGGGAGCTAATCATCATTAGCCGTCCCTGACTTCCCTGAGCCAAGAGGTGACCAATGCCTGGCCGACCGGCCACCTTGGTGGCTGGAAAATGGCCAAAACCATGCCTAAGATAAGGGATTTTCACCCAATTCAAACCCAAAGGCCAAATCAGCCCAGCTGCTCATTGGAGCTCCTCTGCTCTCCACCTAAGCACCACAATTCACCCAAACTTATGCCCTGAGAGCCACCCCATGGCCATTTTTATAAAAAATGTAAAAACTCACCTCCCACGGCCATGGGAGGTGTGCTAAAATTTTCCTAGAGAGGCCTCTCCAAACTTCACACAAAGCTTCCCTAAGATCCCCTCAGTGCATTCCAACCCTTTTCCCCCACCATTTCCCATTGCCGGAGCTCAATTTCGAGCTTGAAACCTTGTCGAAAATAAGGACAGAACCCAATACACCTCCACACTCCACCAAACTTCAATTCCTTGTGCCCACACCTTCACAACAGCAAGAGAAGATAAAGCCCCATCAAATTACCCTCTGAGATAGCCTCCACTATAGCTCTAGACCAACACCTGAAATCGAGCTTGGTCGAATCCATACCTAGGCCTTACACCAAGACCAGGGACTCAATCCCTAGCCTTCTCGGACCCCAACGAACGTGTCGAACATCTCTGATTGAAGCCTTCCTCCTGAGCTTATTTTGATTCTCCATCTACTTAGGCTTGATTGCATGAATTTCCAATACCATAGTCTCCAGTACAGACATAGTATTTTCAATTTTGTTGATTTTCTCGGATAGGATTTTCTCTGATATCGCTTCAATATTAATGGCTAAGAAACTGTTATACATCACTTGTTCACTTTGACTAATGAATTTCTTTTTCATGGTATCTTCCTTCTTCTTCAAATTCATCTCCCATGAAGTCATCATTTTAAAATTCTCTCTTTTAGGCTTTAGGGTAGAAATGATATGGGGTAAAATTCTTTCACAAAACCCTTCTATTTATAGGCTTAAATCCTTCCAATTTCTCTTAGACATGTTTTTGCAAACTTCTAGATGATTTTTCCTTCTAGAATATTAATTTTGCACAGTTTTTAAGCTGTCGCACTTAAGCATCGGACTTGGCGCTTAAGCACCAGTGCACATTTTTGCACGAGTCAACTTAACGTCCAAATTATTATTTTAACATGTTTAAATCACTAATTTAAGTCTTATAATTTAAGTCTTAAAATTAATACTAACACATAATAGTCTCAAAAACACTACCCCAATTTTCTTAATCACAAATAAAACAACAATAAAAAAAACACACTGTTGCTTATGGTTTGCCTCCCAGAAAGCACTTGGTTTTACATCGTCAACCTGACATAACCAGCCCTTACTCTGGTGGACCCAACATCATTCCATCATTAAACTTCTGTTGATCCCCTATATAATAAGATTTCAGTCTATGTCCATTCACTTTAAAGATTTTCTTAGATTTAGGATCTTTTTATCCACAACGAGGTAAAGCAACAGCTTCTATCCATTTGGTATTCTATCGGGGATGATGACGAGGAGCCATCCGATCGCGTATGTATCACATGGATGGCCAAGATAAAACTGGACAGCGCTTTGGAACATAAACAACGGGCCGAGTCAGCAAGCTACGTGGACGGCGGCGTCCAACCAGAGCATGCCATGCATGCCTTTGGAGCCGTCGTAGGATGAGGTGGCACGCGCGGTTTAAATAGATAGATAGGGCTTTTCTTATTTATTTAAATACTCTTAAAATCCATAACTTTGTGTAAAAAAATCACAAAAATAAAATAAAAATACCCTCTTGCTCAATGAAAAGGGGAGAACAATGTGGAATAAATTTCAAGACCATGTTATGGATATGTTATTTTTAATTAATTAAACATTGTCTTGAATCATTTGATTCTCCATGTATATTGATATATCATCTTGGCTTGAAACTTTGACATGTTGCAACCTCTGTTAGGGGAAACATGCTCTGATTTTTCCAAAGTCAGAGGAGGTTCCTATACAGAGATCTATATTTTTCAAGTTATTCCACATTATTTCTTTAAAATAATCATGGAAATTAGCATAATAATTAGAAAATCTTCAGAAAATTTAGGAAGGTACACCATGACTAGAGAAACCTTTAGAAATAATTTCATGGGTTATGCCACTTAAAATGCACTTAAATTTTACAAATACTAAATCACTAAGATAATTAACTTTAGAAAATATAAACATTTAAATGACTTGATTTTTGATCTCCACTGTAATTTATGATCTAGAGAACTCAACATAAAAATTTCAAAATATTTTGAGTTCACTTGATAACTTAAATTGATTTTTAAAGATAAATACCACTCTTAGACATTTAAATGATTTTTAAAATTTAAAATATAACTCAAAAAATTATGAAACTTAGTTTTTTGAGTTCTCTGTGAGTAGGGATATTTTATAAAAATCAAATAATATTTAAAATAAAAACTTGATTTTTAGCCTATTTTAAATATTTAAATAATTAAAAAATCCATAAAAATCACAAAAATAATAAAACTCATGGAAATGTTCTAAATTGCTTTCTAATTACTTAGGAACAATTAAAATATTTTTCCTGATTTTCTAAATAAAAATATTGAATTTTAAAGCTTAAAAATAATTTTTAAAGGCTAAAAAATGAGTTTACACTAAAATAATTCCAATAAATCAAAGAAGAATAAAAAAAAAATAAAAAAATTTGCTCCTCTGAGTTTTCTGACCTTTGGGAGATTTTTCAAAAATACAAAACTTAATTTTCACCACCTAAAATATTTTATTTTTATTAAATAGCCCAGAACTTCAACAAAATTATGAAATTTGATCCAAAGGCTTATCTGGTCTAGGTCTACCTCCAGTAAACATTTCAAGGGATTAGAATTTACCTTGGTCAAGTTAGAAATTTTCTTTGAAAAATCCTATTTTTTCATATTCAAAAGGTTTTTCCCAGTTTGGTAAAACTATAATTAGTGCAATGATTAATTTTTCTTTTAATAATTTAAAAGCTTTTAGGCATTCCTCATTAAAATTAAAAATTGCATCTGTCTCTAGTAAATGGCATAAAGGCTTAGCAATCTTTAAAAAGTCTTTAATATAGCGTTTGTAGAGTCCAGCATGTCCTAAAAAACTCCTAATTTCCCTTACATTTGTTGGATAATGTAAATTAGCGATAACTTGAATTTTAGCAGAACTTGAATTTTAGCAGGATCTCTATTTTATGATAATTGATGTCATAATGCAATTTCATCTGCTACCATAAATTCGCATTTTTCTCAATTAATGACTAGATTAGTTTCTTCACAGTGCTTAAGAACTTTAGATAAATGTTCTAAAAATGACTCAAATGAAGTTCCAAAAACTGAAAATTCATCCATAAAGACTTCAATCCCTTTTTCAATTAAATCACAAAAATTGTCATCATACATCTTTGAAATGTAGCAGGGGCATTACATAAACCAAAGGGAATTCTTCTAAAAGAAAAAGTACCATAAGGACTGGTAAACGTTGTTTTCTCTTGATCATCAGGAGATATTTAAATTTGGTGATAACCAGTATATCCATCCAAAAAATAAAGGTATTTATGCCCAGCTAGTCTATCCAACATGTTTGTCACCCTGTAACTTGTCTAGTAGGTATTAACTCATTATGTTCATTTAGAGTTACAGTTACTCCTCCTTTCTTAGGAATGCAATGAATTGGACTAACCCATGCACTCTCTGAAATAGGGTTGATAATTCCAGCATCTAACCACTTTAAAATTTCTTTCTTAACAACTTCTTTCATAACGGGATTCAATCTCCTTTGCGAAACTGCCCTAGGTTTGCAATTCTCTTCCATACAAATTCTATGCATACAAATTGAAGGACTGATTCCTTTAATATCAGCAATTGTCGATCCAAAGGCTTTCTTAAAATTTTTCAAAATTTTCATCAACCGTTCTTCTTCTTCCATTATTAATTTTGAGGAAATTATAACAGGTAAAGTAGAGAAATCTCCTAAAAAGGCATATTTTAAATGATCAAGAAGTAACTTCAACTCTAGTTCTGAAGGTTTTTCAATAGATGGACAAAATGATTTATCTTTGTTTATCATGTCCAAAACTTCAAAACTTTCTCGAACATAGTTTGAATCTTCCTTAAAAATATCTTCACATTGATCTAATTCCTCTTCTTACTCGTGTTCCAAAACTTTTTCTTCAAATTTTTCTTCATAAGTAATTTTGAAATGGCATTCACTCAGATATCTTCATAGATATCTTATATAGATATCTTATAACATCTATTCTAAAACATTCATCATCTTTACCTTTTGCAGAGTATTTCGGATCTTGTAATGTTAAAAGTAACAATTTGATCATTGACGCACGTTGTTAATTTCGCTTTTTGCACATCTATCATTTCACTTCCAATGGATAGGAAAGGTCTCCCCCAAATGATAGGTATATCTTCATCTTCCTTCATATTTAGCATAATGAAAGCAACAGGAAAAATAAATTGATCCACTTTCACTAGGACATCTTCTATAACTCATTTAGGATATGTTATCGAACGATATGCTAACTGCGAAGTTCCAGTAGTAGGGGTTATTTCTCCTAATCCTAATCTTTTAAATATTGATAATGGCATAAGGTTAATGCTTGCACCTAAATCACATAAGGCTTTCCCATAAAATTTGTCTCCTATTACACATGGAACACATGGTCTCTTATTGTACATGGAATTGTAAAGCTACCATGATTTTTAAGCTTTTCAGGAAGCTTCTTTTGTATTATTGCACTGCACTTCTCACTAAGTGCAACAGTCTCATTATCTTCAAACTTCCTTTTTCTATTGAGAATATCCTTCATGAACTTTATATAGCTTGACATTTGTTCTAAGGCTTGAGCAAATGGAATATTAATTGTAAGCTCCTTAAATATTTCCATAAATTTTGAAAATTGCTTATCATAAGTCTCTAAGTAATTGGAGGTGGAGTTTTTCCAAATCAATTTTTAGCGGAGAAATAGGTCTCTCAGAATCTTTTAGAGCATCCTCTTTTGATTCTTCAATTTCTTCTCTCACTACTTCATTCTCTTTTTGAACCCTACCTTCCAACTCTCTTCTGCTTCTAAGTTGAACAGTTTTTACTTGTTCTTTATTCTAGTCTTTTGGATTTGATTCAGTATTACTAGGAAATGTTCCTTGGGATCTATTACTTAATGAATTTTTTATATGCCCAAGTTGATTCTAAATATTTCTAATTATATCTCCTTGACTTTGTAATTAATTTCCTATTTGTAAAACCACTTCTTCTATGGACAACTTCTTCTCCTTAAACTGTGTATTACTGTTGAAACCTGGAGGATAAGTAGATCTATAATTATTATTCCCTTGGTTGTTCCAGTTTCCCAATGGGTTTCCTTGGTTGTTCCACCATTGCTAATTATTACCACCCAAATTTTTATTCCACTTAAAGTTGGGATGACTCTTCCAACTTATTATTTTGTTTATTATTTATGGCATTCAAAGATTCTAATGATGCTTTAAAATCTACCATTTGACTTAATGAATTCTCTTCAATCATGGAAATTGGTTGAGAAAAATTCATTCCAAATTGGTCTAACTTCCTTGAAATTG
>NW_018165239.1:173385-174579 GCF_001263595.1 Phalaenopsis equestris
GATAATAGATCTAAGAGATCCAGATCCATTATAAAAAGTTTGAATTATTAACCAATCTAGCATAGCATGGTGTGGACACTTTATTAAGAGTTCCTTAAATCTTTCTCATGCTTCATAAATAGATTCCCCTTCAAACTGATTAAAAGATGTAATTTTATTTCTAAGCTTTGCAGTTTTTTATGGTGGAAAATATTTAGCAAGGAATTTTTGTGTTAAATCACCCCAAGTTCTGATAGATCCAGGTGCTAAGGAATCAACCACATCTTAGCTTTATCCCTCAGTGAGAATGGAAATAACCTAAGCTTATGACATCATCTCATACACCATCATATTTAAATGTAGCGCACAATTATAGAAAATTGGCAAGATGTAAATTTGGATCTTCAGTTGGTGATCCCCCAAACTGATTATTTGTACCATTTGGATAATAACAGATTTAAGCTAGAATGAATTAGCCACTACAATAGGTTTTTGAATACTAAGTGAAGTTCATCTACAGTACGCTTGGCATAATCTCTTAAAGGTCTAAAGTCTTGATGAATTTCAGCATTTTGATTATTTTGGTCTGTCATTTCTCTAATTTTTTTGGATTTTTCAAAATTTTAATTTTTTTTTTGGTTTTTCTGATTTTTCTAATAGTTTTTTCTAATTCAGAATCGTAGGGCACTAGTCCTTCAGAACCTAAACTACGCATATACTATCATAAGATAAAATAAACTAAATAAAATAAAATAAGATAAGATAACTTAAAGTTTAAATAAGACTTTCTAAAAATAGAAATTTTGCTTTCAATTACCTGGCAATGGCGCCAAAAACTTGATCCCTCTTGATACTGCTATTATGCAAAGTACAACAATAATTCAGATTATATTTCACTTATATTTCCTGACTTTGCAACAAAGCCAAATATATATATATATTAGGATACTACCCAAGTATATGTATCATTATCAAGTAATATATGACTTTTTGATTAATACATGAATATCGCACCCTAAGGAAATTTATACAATACGCACTTTTAGAAAACTTTATATTTTTAAAAAGACGATTACTTAAACAGAATATATTTTGCAGTAATAAAATTCAAATATTTTTGGTATTTTTGATATTTTGATAAAATAGTAACAACTTAAAAAGATAACTAGAGTTTTGTAGATGAAAAACACTTAATAAGAAAAATATCTTTCTTCT
>NW_018165239.1:174835-208159 GCF_001263595.1 Phalaenopsis equestris
CACTTTAAAGTCCTCTAACTCTACACCCTTCAATGAATATTTCCCTATTTCTTTGCACACAATCATATGAACTACATTCTCATTCATACAACCTCATGTGATTCTTTCCAATTGTTGACTTAGACAATACCAGCCCGGTTCCTACATGTTCTCACAACAAATTTTAACATCTAGAATGGCCAAATCAAGAAGTAAATGAAGTGCATGGATTTAAATTATCACAACTTCTTCCAACATTAAAGATTAATACTCTTCAAAATTTTCATCCAAAACTTAATTACTTATTACTTTAAGAAGAAAGATAAAGAAAACTGCTCGAAATCCATGGAGAAAATAAAACCACACATTAATTTAAAAGTAGAAAACATTGTCGAACCAACAACATGTCTCAATTAAAACCAAAAGTAGTCTCAAAACAAAAAGATAAAAATTTATCTGAAGTTCTCCACCAAACTCTTGAAGTTCCTTTGAATCTCTTCTCTTTACAATCACTTAGAATTAAAATAACAAAAAGGATAAAATAAAAGTGGTGCCTAAAAATCTCTCCGAACTAACTCCCTAAATGAGAACTTTCAAGACTTTCCAATACTGACTTTCCAATACTTTCAGCAATACTTTCAGGACTCCTTTCAAAGTCCTCTCTTCTTTCTTTTATAGTTTTCCAAGAGGTGCCTTAGGAAATCTTCAAAATATGTCTAGATTTGATGTATTTTCCCTTGAAAACAATTTAATTGATGTATTTTCCCAAGAGATGCATCCTTTCGTGATAATTTAGTCCATGGTGGTTATAACCACTATTAAGCCAATGGGTGTCTTAAAAACCTCTTCAAAATTTGCAGAAACCAAATTTACTCATCCAATAACTTCCACTGGCACTTAAGCTGGGACCTCTAGCGCTTAGGCGCGGCCTTCTCTATTTACCTAGTGCTTAAGCGTCGGATCTGGCGCTTAGGCACCAAAACTCATTTGCACATTTTTCACCTTTTTACTCCACATTTGATCCTTTTCACTCCTTTAAGCATTTTTCACCGTTTTTACCTATATCTGCAAGAAAAACACAAAAATACCTTCCATTAAAGCGCAATATCTCAAAAATAGGTATAAAAATGTGTCTAAAAATACTATATATTTTAGGTGTATCACTAAGCTGTAAGAATCTTTATGTTTCTAAGGAAGCTTTTTCTGAAGTATAACACTGTACTCCTCACTTAGTACAACTGTCTCAAAATCCCCAAATTTCATTTTCTTTGTTTAATATCTCATTCATAAACTTTGCATAACTTGACATTTGTTCCAAAGCTTCAGCGAAAGGAATATTTATTGTTAACTTCTTAAGTACTTCCATGAACTTTGAAAATTATTTATCCAACTCATGTTGTCTAGGCCATTGAGGAAATTAAGGTGGTGGTCTTTCTAAATTGATTTTAGTTGGAGAGATTAAATTTTTCATATCCTTAGAAACATGTTCTTCATGTCTTTTAGTTTCTTTTATTTCTCCCACAACTTCTTTCTCTTTTCTAACCACATCTTCTATCTCTCTTCCACTTCATAATTGGACAACTTCTACTTGTTCATTATTGTTCTTTTTAAGGTTGATCTCATAGTTGCTAGGAAGTGTTCCTTGGGGTCTATTGTTAATTAAATTAGAATTTTTTCCTATCGATTCTCTATTTTTCTAATCGCAACATTTTGACCTTGCAAATGGTTTCCCATTTGCAATACCACTTCTTTTATAGACATCTTCTTATCCTCAAATTGTTGATCATTGTTATAGTTCGGTGAATATGAAGGTCAATACTTTGTGTTTTCCTGATTATTTCAACTTCCATAAGAATTTTCATGATTATTTTTCCATTGTTGGTTTCCACCCGCAATAGTATAATACAAATTAAAATTAGGATGGTTCTTCCAACCTAGGTTGTAAAAGAATTTAAAGTCTCACATTATAAGTTAGAATTAATCATATGCCCTAATAAAATTTCCTCACTTACTGGAGTAAATTGAGTCTGATTTATTCCAAATTGGTCCAACTTCCTTGATATTGCAGCAACCTGAGATGCAAGAATTGTAATCGCATTTGTATCATGAACACTGGCTACCTTTTTAGGATTTCCCTTATAGAGGGCCATTGAAATTCATTTGTAGCCATTTTTTCAATTGACGCATATGCTTCATCAAAAGGTTTTGACATTAATGATCCACTAGCAGCAACGTCAATTTTAGACCAAAGGGATCCTACTAACCCATTGTAAAAATTTTGAATGATTAACCAATCAGGCAGAGCATGGTGTGGACACTTTCTAAGGAGTTCCTTAAGGAGTTCCTTAATAAATCTTTCTCAGGCTTCATATATTGATTCCCTTTTATACTGACAAAATGAGATAATATCATTTCTAGGTTTAGTACTCATTGAAGGTGGAAAATACTTAGCTAGGAATTTCTGAGTTAACTCCTCCCAACTTTTAATAGAGTCAAATGCTAATGAGTATAACCACATTTTAGCTTTATCCCTTAGTGAGAAAAGAAAAAGACTTAGTCTAACAGTATAGTCTGACATGCCATTATAATGAAACATAGAACAAAGTTCTAGAAAACTTGATAAGTGTAAATAGGGATCCTTCGAAGGAGTTCCCCCAAACTAGTTGTTCTCCACCAGTTGGAAAATCGCTAGATTTAGTTCAAACGAGTCTTCTATGATAATGGTTTGTTACTTGAGTGAATTTCATCTGTTTTAGGATTTACATAATTCATCAATGATTTATGATGATTTTCCAAGTTATTATTTTGAATGTTTTCCATTTCCATTTCTAGTTTTTTCAAGTACTTTCTATTTTTTTGTTTTTTTTTCTATTTTTCTATCTCGGGATCATAAGTCACAAGTCCTGCAGATCCTTTATTTCACATACGCATCATAACAAAAAATGCATTAACAATTAAACAAATAAAATAAAAATATATTCAACACAACAAAACATTTTAACAAACACTTTTTTTTTCACACAAATAGTTTTTTTCACAGCACTTTTTCATACAAAAAACACTTTTCACACAATAAACTATTTTACGACACTACAGTTTTCCAAGTCTAAGCCTAATTACTTTAACTAAAATTCTCCTAAAAGTCAAGATCAACCATTGTGATCCCCATCAATGGCACTAAAAACCTGATCCTGATATTTTTTATATGTAAGGATTTATGAAGTTAACACCACTACTTGAAGAATGTAATCCTCAGCAACGGCGCTAAAAACTTGATCTTAAAAAAAGTAAGATTTTAATTATGTCTTTAATTAGTATGGATTATATGCAAGTATACGTGTCATTATCAAGTAATATAAGGCTTTCTGATTAAATCCTGAATATCAATCCCATGGAGATCGAGGTTAATCACGGTGGCTTTCAAGAGAAGTTCTAGTCTAGAATAACACACCCTAGCTTGGAAGGTAGATAAATGTTTGGTTTTGATTATATCCTATAGTTATCACTACAATACTACATCTACTCTTAAAATAAGATACTTAGTGAAAATGAAAAAGTGGGGTTTAATAAATTATAAGTACCCTTCCTCATGCAATGAAATTAGTGACATGTGTAAAAGTAAAACAAGTTGTGAGAGAGATTGTGACAAATAAAAGCAATTATATTCTTTACCCTCGGTCACCCTCGGTCAAGTAATAACCCTCGGTCAAGTAATATAAAGAACAAATGCTAATTCATAGTTTAAGAATCCTAAAGACTGGTTAGGCATGAGAGATACTAGCTCTCACTCTAAAGTTTCCTCATCCCCTCACCTGAAGAATAACATATAGTATTAAGACCTAAAATTACGAACCAAATGGGGGGCTTTAGCCTATCACTCTAAAATCCTCTAATTCTACACCCATCAAAGATTATTTCCCTATTTATTTGCACTCAACCATATAGACTACATTCTCATCCATACAATCTCAATGTGATTCTACCACAGTTGATTGATACAACTCTATCACGGATCTTACATGGTCTCAAAAAAAATTTTAACATGCAAGTTGATCAAGTTTACATGTAAATGAGGAAAAAAATAAGAAAATCACAATATATTCTAACTCTACTCAATTCTATATTCTACACATGCATAATAATTTATTATAAAAGGGAAGAGTAAAGAAAACTACTACTACACATGGAGAAACAACAAGAACATTTCATTGAACAAGACTTTGAAACCATACAAACAAAGTACTAGATTCAAATCAAAATACAATGAAAATACTTATCTTTGAAAGAAATCAATCTCTCCTTGTATAGCAAAAGCAATCTCATTACAATCCTCTCCAAGAACAAAGTGAAAAGAAAAAAAAGAAATCTCTCACCTTGTCGCCCCACTCGGGGCTCTCGCCCAAGCCTTCTTCTTCTTTTCCAAATAGTTCAAGAGTACTTTTAAGAACATTTTCAACCCTTATTTATAGTTTCCCAAGAGGTGCTTAAGTGTCTCTTCAAAAGTGTCCATATTAAATGAATCTTCCAAATGGTGCTCTTCCAAATGGTGCTCAATGAATCTTCCAAAATGTGCCTCAAGTGCCTCTTCAAAAGTCCTCAAAAACCTCCTTCCAACCACTCCAAATCCTTCTCTAATGTCCCTTTTATCATTTTCAATGAATTCCCTAAGAGACACATGAATCACCGCTTCAAAAAATGTCCAAATCTGATGTACTCTAAAAGATATGTTGAAAACCGTCTCCGATGCTTAAGGCACCCTCCTCTCAGTCTGATGGCGCCTAAGCGCCATATTTGGGCGCTTAAGCACAGGGAACAGGGACTTAATTGTCCAGTTTTGGCCCCCATAGCTCTGGTGTACCCCAGTTCGGTCTGTCTTGCTTCGGTTGCTTCGTTTTGGTCCATTTTTATTATTTTTACTCCAATCACTCCAAATTCTTCAATTTGAAGTACCTACAACTAGAAACACAAGAAAGCATGCCTTTAAATTGCAATATCATTATAAAATATAGCATGAAAAATAGTACATTTTTAGGCACATCTGCTAAGACTCAACCAGCGTTCTTCATCACCGTCTGTTCAATCATATTTATATTTCAAATGCCCCAAGAGAAACAAATGAAAGGTCAGATTATGTTTCACTGGAAGGAGAATGGAATTAAGTTCTAGAGTCTAATTATTTGTTTGATGTTAGTGTTTGTTTGTTTTAAACGTCTTGATGTTACTATTAAGTTTGTTTTAGGCGTTTTTAAAGTTAAGTTTGTTTAGTATATGAAATATGTGTTTAGAAGTTATCTCATCCAAGACTCTTTGGATTGAGAAATTATGTATCACAAGTGTTTGTATTTGTTTTTGAATTAATATAAGTATTTTTTTGTGTGTGAAATTTTGTGTTAATTTGTGTTGAATCGAATTTCTTAAAATTGGTGAATTTTGAGAAAGAGGATAATTGAAAGGGAAGAAAATAGTTCTTAAGATGTATAAGACCATTTAAGGGTGGTTGAATTAGGCTAGATGTGCATTTCACTTCAAATCAAAAATATCAAAATTTGTGCACTGGCTCCTATGCGCCAAGATCCGTGCTTAAGCACCCAAACCAGTCATGCTTAAGTGTCGGTTCACTAAAATCGGTTCGCTAATGGTTAAAAGTGAAAATTTGAGCCAAAAAACATCATTTTTGCCCTGACCGTCATCCTCTTCATCGGATTTCATGATTTTGGTACCTAGGGCTCCTTCTTAAATGAAGATTTCTTAGTAGAATTAAGCAAAATCGGTTCGCTCAAGGTAAGAGCTTCAATTCTATTTAAAAATTTTTTATTTTCACCATGTATTTTGAGTACATTGGCAATTTATTTGAAAATCACTATTTATGAAAAAAATTTTAGAAAAATCTATGGACAATACATAGAAATGATAATTTAAAATTTTGGAAGTTAAATTTAGTGATTTAAACTTAAGATTAGGATTTATTGTAAATTTTATGTGATTTTTAGAAATGACACCAAAAATGAAGAGGAGCAAGGGGAATTCCAACTTAGATTCTAGTAAGTTTGTTGGTTCAAAAGCTAAGAATAGATATATTGAAGTGATTCAATGAAGAAACCTGATTCCTGAGCGATGCTTCAAAATTTTTGGAGGAGCAGTTGTAGATTTAATGCTTCACCGACAGTGGGAATGATTTTGTTGTTTCTCTGTTGTGGCTTTAATTTATGTGGTCCGGGAGTTCTATGTTAATCTCCTTGAAGCTGAGGAAGATCAAGTTATTGTCAAGAGGAAAATTAGTAGCTTTTTTCGCTGAAATAATAAATTTGTTTTACCGGCTGCCTCCTAGTATATTGTGTTTTTATTTGAATTATAATCTGACTGAGGAGGAGTTAGATGAGATTATATCTTCATTGACTGTATATCTTCATGAGATTATATCTTCATTGACTGCGAGAAGAAGATTATGGAAAATAACAAATGAAAGGAGAGTAAATTTTCCTGCGTCAAAGCTTGATGTCACTTCAAAAGCATGGCACTATTTTATTTCAGCTTGTCTGCTCCCTACCAATTTCCTTAGTGAAGTTATAAGTACTAGATCCACTCTGAACTATTGTATTCAATAGTTTAAGTCGATCGATATTGCATCCTTGATCTATCAGACAATCATTAGTTCTGCTACAGCTGCCACCGCCGCAGGGTTGGGATTCGCTTAATCTTTTCCTTATGTAAGCAGGCTGGTGTTAGATTTCATAGTTGGAAGGAAATTCTGTGGCCTCTAAAGTCTATCATGAATGTTAATGTGAAATCTTATTTACAACATTCTATATTTGGCTGGAGAGGAAGACTTTCAAGAAGTTCAGGTGCTTCTACATCTCATGCTTCTACTTCGCGTGCGTCTACATCACAAGGTCAGTCAACTAGTTCTGATTCACAGACACAATTAATGCAAAGGATGTTAGATAACATCAATTATACTGTGGATAAGGTACTAAATTTGGAGAACTATGAGATCATATTGATGGTTTTATAAAGAGACATAGTGACTATAAAGAAAATTTCACTCATCTTTGGAGAACCTTATCAGGGGTGACCAAAGTCTGGTTTTTCCTTCATATCCACAATACCCTTTATATGAGCCTACTACTTTTTGGGATAGTGATGATGATGATTAGGAGGAGGAGGAGGAGAAGGATTGATTTGAGTAGTTTAATTTTTAAATTGTTAACTTTATTTGTTGTGGTTGTGTTGAACTGCTACTTTGTTATGTGTTGTAATTGTTGAGACTGTTGTTATTCTTTGTGTTTTTGTGAGTAGTTATATTTATTTTAGTGGTAGTAATTGTGTTAATAGTGTTATTTAGTGTATTTTGTTGGTTTCTTTAGAACTTAATCTTGAATATTATGAAGGTTTGGAATATTAATAACTTTCACTTAAGAACTTTATGTTTAAATTTTCAATTTACTACCATGTATTTTCTTTATGTTGCGGTTGTGAATTTGTGTTAGTGTGCTTATTTGCTTTTATGCTATCCTCCATAGCATAGAAGTCTAATGAATCTCATATATTATAAAGTCAAGTTAAATTTTGATCAATTAATTTTTACTCTAATTTCTAATTTTTGTACTTGTATATTTAGGGTAAAAAAATCCTGTAAGCATGTTATTTTTAGTTTTCATTTCTGCCTATATAAATATGATGCTGAAATATTTTATCTTATTAAAAATTTAATTTTGGGGAGATGAAAAATAATTTTCAAAATTTGTATTTTATTTGTTCTCAAATGTGCTAAAAATAAATTTGATTTTGATTGGAAAAAAAATGATTTTGTATATGAAGTTATATTAGGGAAGTAAAATTTTGAATATAGAAATGAGTAAGTAAATTTAGTTGAAACCTATAGTAATGAAAAAAAAACTTAAAGTTAAAAATTTTTAGTGTAGAAATGATAAATATTGTATAACTATCTTTAGTATGAGAAATTGTATTTTTGAAAAATATAGAAGGATTAGACTTTTTTTTCAATACTTAAATTTCTTTTATTAAAAATAATTTTCAAAAATATTATTATATTATTAAGAAAAAGATATATATCAAACATTTGTTTTAGGAAATGAGGTGTGGAACTCAAAATCATTAAAGGCCTATCTAGATAAAGTAATCCTCACATGAAAAAGAAAAAGAAAAAGAAAAAGAAAAAAAAAGAAAAAGAAAAAGAAAAAGAAAAGTAAAGTTGAAAAAGGGAGGAGAAGCTTGAGGATTAGTGTCTGATCAAAAATTGGTTCCACATCTGATATTTTTAAAGTATAAGAATTGAGAAACTCTCAAGCTTAAGGATATAATATAGTAAGTAAAATTATTCTTAATAAAAATTTTTAACTTGAGAAGCTTGAGGATTAGTGCCTAATCAAAAATTGGTTCCACATCTGATCTTTTTAAAGTATAAGAATTGAGAAACTCTCAAGCTTAAGGATATAATATAGTAAGTAAAATTATTCTTAATAAAAATTTTTAATTTAATAAGTATTTTTGAAGTAGAAAGGAACTCATATTTTCAGACTTCTTTACATTAAAGATTTCTAAATTCTAAGTTGGTCCCAACCACTTCGCAAGGTCAGTCTACTAGTTCTAATTCACAGGCATAATTAATTCAAAGGATGTTAGATAACATGAACTTTACTGCAGATAAGGTACTAAATTTGGAGAACTATGTAGATCATATTGATGGTTATATGAAGTGATATAGTGACTATGAAGAAAAAATTTCACTCTTCTTTGGAGAACCATATCAGGGGTGACCAAAGTGTGGTTTTTACTTCATATCCACAATACCCTTCATATGAGACTACTACTTTTTTGGACAGTGATGATAATGATGATGAAGAGGAGGAGGATTAATTTGAATGTTTAAATTTTAAATTGTAAACTTTATGTGTTTTAGTTGTATTGAACTGCTAGTTTGTAATGTGTTGTAATTGTTTTGACTGCTGCTATTGTTTGTGTTGTTATTTGTTGTATTATATATCGTTATGATACATTTGTGTTGTTGTGAGTAGTTATATTTTGTTTTTGTGGTAATAATTGTGTTAACTGAGTTGTCTAGGAGTTGTCTAGTGTATTTTGTTAGTTTGTGTTGAACTTAATCCTAAATTCTGAATATTATGAAGGTTTAGAATATTACTAACTTTCACTTGTTTAATTTTTCAATTTACTACCATGTATTTTCTTTTTGTTGCAATTATGAATTTATGTTAGTGTGTTTATTTTTTTATGTTATCTTCCACTGCATAAAAGTCTAATGAATCTCATATATAATAAAGTTAAGTTAAAATTTGATCAATTAATTTTTAATCCTATTTTTAATTTTTGTACTTGTATATTTAGGGAATAAAAATCCTGTAAACTTGTTATTTTTTTTAATTTTCATCCCTACCTGTACATACGATGTTAAAATGTTTTATCTTATTAAAAATTTAAGTTTGGGGGGATGAAAAATAATTTTCAGAACTTGAATTTTATTTGTTCTCAATTGTGCTACAAATAAATTTCATTCTGATTGGGAAAAAATGATTATTTATATGAAGTATTAGGGAAGAAAAATTTTGAATATAGAAATGAGTAAGAAAATTTAGTTTAAACCTATAGTAAAAACCTATAGTAATGAAGATAATGAAGAAAAACTTAAAGTTAAAATTTTTTTAATTTAGAAATGATAAATATTATGTAATTATCTTTAGTAAGAGAAGTTGAATTTTTGAAAAATGTCGAAGGATTAGACTTTTATTTTCAATACGTAAATTTCTTTTATCAGAATTAATTTTCAAAAAAATTATTATATTTTAAGTAAAGAATTTATATCAAAACTTTGTTTTAGGATAGGAAGAGTGGAATTAAAAATAAATAATGACTTATCTAGATATAGTAATCCTCACTTGAAAAAGAAAAAGAAGAAGAAAGAAAAAAAAAGAAAAAAAATGAAAAAGGAAAAGAAAAGAAAAGTCAAGTTGAAAAAGGGAGGAGAAGCTTGAGGATTAGGGCCTAATCAAAAATTGATTCCACATCTAATCTTTTTAAAGTATAAAACTTGAGAAACTCTTAGCTTAAGGATATAATATAGTAATTATAATTATTCAAAATAATTTTTTTAAGTAGAGATGATAGAATGTCTAAAACCTATATTTGGAGAATTTATAAGTATTTCTGAACTAGATAACAACTCATATTTTCATACTTCTTTACATTAAAGATTTGTAAACTCTAAGTTGGTCTCATGTACTAAAGTTTTTTCTAAATTGGACTACTATATTTCTATATTAAAATTTTATAATATCCTAAAGAAACTCATTTACATAATTTACTTATTTTGGTTTCGAAAAATTGGAGTGTCACTTGAGGACAAATAACATATTAAGTTTGGAGGATTTTAATACACCTAAAATATATAGCATTTATGTACACATTTTTATATATATTTTTGAGGATATTACGCTTTAATGGATGGTATTTTTGTTTTTTTTTCAGGTGCAGTCAAATGGATGAAAAATGGTGAAAAGAGTGAAAAGGAATCAAATTTGGAGCAAAAATGAAGAAAGTGTGCAAACGAACTGTGGCGCCTAAGCGTCTAGGACTAGCGCTTAAGCGTCAGGATAACAATGAATTTGGACGAATTTTTTAAGGACTGTTTGAAGAAACTCTTGGTGAAAACGTGGTTTATGGTTAATGGACACGAAAATACATTCAAATGGCTATTGAAAAAAGGAAACTCTTGAAAGTTTCATTGAATGTGGACACATTTTAAAGAGACACCAAAGCACCTTTTAGAAAATAATAAAAGAAGACTTGGATTGAAAGAAATAGAAAGACTCAATTAGCTGTCGTCGCACCTCTCTCATAAATTAATTAGGATACTTTTAGAGAGAAGAAAGGGAGGAGTTGTAGTGTGTTAGTAGAGAGTATTGTAAGAGAAAGGAAGAGAAGAGATTCAAAGGAACCTCAACAGTTTGGTGGAGAGGAATTTGAGATAAGTTTTTATCTTTGTGACTACTTTAATTTTAATTTAGACTTCTTGTGTGTTTACATGATTTCTACTTTTAAACTTAAGTGTTGTTGTGCTTTCTCCAAGAATTCTAAGTAGTTTTCTTTTCTTATTCCTTAAAAATGATAAGTAATTAAGTGTTGGATGGAAGTTGTGTGAAGTATTGGTCTTTAATGTCGGAATAAGTTGTGATGATTTTAAGTTGTGATCTTCATTTACTTCTTTATATGGCCAATTAAAAGCTTTATTTACTTCTTTATATGGCCAATTAAAATGTTAAAATCTGTTGTGAGAACATGTAAGATCGATGGAAAAGGGAAGAAAATAATTTGTGATGGATATTGTAAGAATCACAAGAGCTTGTATGGATGAGAATGTAGTTCATATGGTTGAGTGCAAATAAATAGGGAAATAAACTTTGAAGGGTGTAGAATTAGAGGATTTTAGAGTGACAGGCTAAAGCCCCCAATTCAATTTATAGTTTTAGGTCTTGATACGAGATGTTGGCCCCCAGGTGGTGGGAGAAGAGAGAACTCTAGAGTGAGAGCTAGTATCTTCCCTACTTAGCCCGTCTTCAGGACTATTCAAACTTTAAATTAGCCAATATTTTTTATAGCATCTCTAGTAAGGGTAAAGAATAATATTGCTCATATTTAGCACAACACAATTTGAATACTACCACAATAGAATTCGTATACTTGTTATTAATTTATGATAAGGAAAAATATTTTTTATTTATATTACTTTCATCTTACAAATATCTAGTTAAATTTAGTTAGTTGCTTACTTTATTTTTAATTATAAAAATTTACCAAAAAGAAATGAACTCATTTCTATTATATCATCTATAGTTTGAGTAAGAATATTTTTCAAATTAGAAATTATTTTCTAATTTCACGTAAAAGACTGAAATTCTCCCTGTGGGTTCGATATTGGAGGCTTAATTAAAAAGTCCTATATTACTTGATAATGATATGTCTACTTGCGTAGTATCCCAATATTTAAATATAATACCAATATTTAAATATAATAGGTTGCACTCTTATTTGCTTCAGAGTCAAATTTTTGGCGCCATCTTAAAGAAAGAAATATAAAAAAAAAGAATTGAGAATATAACCACACATCGTAGTACTGTCATAAAAGTTGGGATCAGTACACAACACATGTTTGCCCTATCTTTTATTAACAAGTAATCAAGGAACCAAGTAAGAGATCAATAAATGAAGTTGAAAAATTTTCATCTTAAAAAATGGCACTAATTTTAGCTGCCCAGCATTCAACCAAAAATCTAAGTATTTTATCAACTTTTTTAGATTTTGAATACACTTTCTCTCGTGAATACGAATCGGTTATTAAATTATACATGTCGAAGATTATTTCACTAGATCTCATACAGAACAATTCAGTATTCGAGATCAAATCTTTGGCTCCTTGGGTGCTTAGATACTCTACTATGGCGCCTAAGCACTAGCGCTTCAATCTAGCTTCTCAACTCTGATGAATCTTCTAACCTAAATCCTACAAAATAGATCACAAACATCTACCAAAGTTTGTTAGTGATAATAGGTCGAGTAGAATAAAAAAAAATTTATTTTCATTTTTTTATTTTTTGCAAAGGATGAAACATGTAATACTCGTTCTTTATTTATTATTATTTTTTTACTTTAACATTTCGTAGGTTTATGTGACTCAACATTAGATTTGAATGTGCATTTTCCTTTAAAATAATCTATAAGATATATAATATCACTTCGGCATATCTATCTCAATAATTAATGCATACTTACAGTACTAAAGATAAAAATTTTATTTCTTGTGATAAACGTTAAAGAATTTTTTTAATTAGTTGCTTCTTAGTTCAATTTAAATTAAATAATAAAGTAATATAATCTTTTTCTAGACTGGCATAATTATTTTTCAATTCTGTATATTTCTTCTTATATAACATAAAATCATCTTACTTTTTTTTTCCAGCATTGTAAGCAAATCATCACAAGGTAACTCATTCCTAACCAAGCTCGGAGTCTTCCTGCAATCTTGAGTTTTAAAATACAACTTATTTGTATCTCCCTTTTTGGCTCACAAGGCAGCTAATGATTCAAAATCATAATTAAGAAAAACATTTCTTCGAGTTTTTTTACATTTTTTTCCTAGCATCATATATCTAGTTTATTTTTTTCTTTTGAATTATATATTTGTTGGAATGATCCAAATTAAAATAACTGGACTTCAGCATTAAAAATCAAAATCACCAATGTTAAAGTCATCTGCATTCCTTCCATCTGTTAGTAAAGTTTTTGAATTTTTATTTTGAAAAATGAGACTTTCTAGTGATTAATGACGTGTAATCTTCACGTGGATGAATTCTACTTCCAAGTTCTTAAATCTTTTAGGTGATTTCCCCCTTCTTTTGTGCATGGTTATTCTGAGGTGTTTTCTAAAGGCTATTATACTCTCTCAAGCCACCCCTAATGTGATTAACAATTCAAGTACCACCTTAATACAAACTATGCTAGAGGAGATTCGAACCCCCGACCTGAGGAGTTTCATACCGAGGATGCCAACCAACAGATCAGAGTACGCGGCACATATTTGCCCCATCTTTTATCAATAAGTAATCAAGGAACCAAGTAAGAAGATCAATACATGAAGTAGAAATTTTTTTATCTTAAAAAATGGCACTAATTTTAGCTGCCTAGATCCAACCAAAATCATAAAATTTTATCAATTTTTTAGATTTTGATTACACTTTCTCCCATGAATATGAAATGGTTATTAATTTGAGGAATCTATCATACATGTTGAAGATTATTTCACCAGATATCATACAGAACAATTTTTAATCATAAACCCTAAGTGGATTTATCATAGCATATAGAAAGTGATCGAACTCAAAAATCTTTAAAACAAAACTATTTATCAACTGAACTTATGAAATACATAAAACAAATAATACGTCAAGAAAATACCACTAAAGTCGAAAAATTACTACATAGAAATAAAAATAAATGAAGTCCAGAGAAGTGATTCCCCAAATTTACCAGTTATCGAATTACAGCTGACTACGAACAGCAAGCCAAATAAAAAAAATCATTACCTCTTCAATGAACAGACCTAAACAGTTTCTTTGTCATGCAAGCAACATAGCATAACAAATTGAATCTTAAACTCTTGCTAGCGCAAAGGAGAACACATTAGTCCTGGTACCGAATAGCCAATCTCACTTACTCAGGGAACAAACCTTCTCTGCAATCTCAACAATCTCCTCTAATTTTTTGTCTACCAACTTATTTAACTGCTGCTCCTGATCAGCTTGATCACTATCTAGCCTTCTTTCTAAGCTCTCCGATTCTCCTCCTTCGTGCGGACAATATACAACAAAGGTCATATCATGATCATAATCATTTGGCACTTCAACTAGATGCTTTCCTTTGGATTCGGCATCCTTATCAAAGATATCACTCCGCACACGAGCCAAGATGACTGCTCTGAAGTTTTCCATGATGATGCGGTTCTTGTTGTCAAGCATCAGATATATGAGGACATCCCAACACTTAAGGAACTGGGTCTTGTTGATCTTTAATTTTTGGCGTACAATCTCAACAGCATGAGTTGGTGGGCCTGCCAGTGACTTCAAGGCACTGTTGGATACGGACTCCGTGCTTAGTGATGATGCAATAGAGTTTATGGCTGGTTTTATGGGCTCAAAATCAAACAAGCGAAGAGTGTCAATGCAAGATCTCAGGTACTGCAGGTACTCTGAAGGTTCTTCCACGGTCAAGTCGTACACATTCTCAGTTATTGCAGTTGAATTAACCGACTCTAGCAGCCGTCGACCGTGCCCTTTACCCTGGTAAGGAGGCAATACCAGTATCTGACAGCAGAAATGACAAAAGTTGAAGTCAAGTTGTAGACTTGTGATGCCAGGCAAAATGTTCTTCTATAAATTGAACAGACTGCTGCTAGTGAGTACAGAGAACACTAAATTTAGTTAGGAATTTTGTGTGTTTGGAGCTTTTATTGAATAAAAATAAGCTAAGCAAGATAAACAAAGAGAGAATCTTACCTGTATCAACTTTTGAGAAAATTGGTTGAATACCTTTTTCCTTTGCTTTCATTGCATTAAAAAATAATCTGTACATTCTATTTTAAGTAACCTAAAAATACATAATAATTTGTACAATCTATTTTAGATAACCTAATAATACATATCCCTAATGTAAATATTCAGT
Source organism: Phalaenopsis equestris (assembly GCF_001263595.1). NCBI lineage: Eukaryota > Viridiplantae > Streptophyta > Magnoliopsida > Asparagales > Orchidaceae > Phalaenopsis > Phalaenopsis equestris. Next base: position 190,061 of record NW_018165239.1, read on the forward strand.
TATAAGGAAAGAATATGTACAATTAACAAGAGAGGAAAATAAGGAGCAATTTAAATAAGGAAACTCCTAATTTTGCCTGATTTATGTCATTCTTAATTGATATCCCCCGTCAAATTGATGTTGACTGATCAAGAAGTATGAATTTGCCAAGAAAGAACTGATGACGCTACTGAGAAAGAGTCTTAACAAATATATCAGTCGCTTGAAGATCAGAAGAGATATGAGGGAGAGAAATAACATCATTATCATAAGCTTCTTGAATAAAATGACAATCCACATAAATGTATTTTGAGTGCTCATGAAGAACAGAATTAGCAGTAATCTGAATAGCACTAGTATTATCTGCATATAGAGAAGTAGACTCAAGTTAAGAAAAACCAAGCTCAACCAACAAACCCCGAAGCCAAATGATCTCAGAACAAGCAGAGGATATAACACGATATTCAAACTCAGTAGAAGACTTAAGACACTCAATCTTATTTTTTACTCTTCCAAGAAATTAACGAGTTGTCGAGAAATATACACCAACTAGTAATAGATTGAAGTGTATCAGAACAACCAACCCAATCAGCATCACTATAGGTTGTTAAGCGAATAGGAGACTTCGCAGAAAAGAACAAACCACGATGAGAAGTACCTTTCAAATCCCTAACAATACGTCGAACTGCAGCTAAATGAAGATGTGCATATGCCAACATAAGTTGACTAACTTGTTGTACAACAAATGAAATATCAGGACGTGTAATGGTTAGATAATTGAAACTCTCAACAAAACATCGATACAGAGATGGATCAGACAGCAAGTCACCATCATTCTGTTGATATTTAACAATCACTTCCAGAGGAGTATCAACAGAACGACCCTCTTGGAGACCAGCCAAAGCAATGAGTTCCTTACTATAGTTATGCTGATGAAGAAAAATACCAGCGGAAGAAGAGTGAACTTCAAAACCTAAGAAATAAATTAAAGACCACAAATCCTTCATATGAAAAGAGCCCTGAAGACGCTTTTGTAACTCTGATCATGTGATGACACTCTCATCAACATAGACTAATAAAAACACAATTCACTTACCAGTCTTCCAAAAACATAATGAAGAAACATACTGACTTTAAATAAAAGAAAAGCTAAAAAGAGTATTGTGAAACTTTTCAAACCAGACCCGTCGAGCCTGTTTCAAACCGTATAGAAACTGTTTGAGCTTACAAATATTATGTGAGGGTGTGGTGTAGAAAACAAGTCTAGAGTCATATAGATATCTTCCTTGATGTCCCCATACAAAAATGCATTCTTAACCTCCATCTGTCGTAAGGACCAATCTTTAGACGAAGCAATAGATAGAACAAGTCGGATTGTTGTCTTCTCAGCCATAGGTGCAAAGGTCTGATCATAATCAATCCCATATTCCTGTCGCCTACTAAGAGCTACCAATCTAGCCTTATATCTGTCAAGGGAACCATCACATCGGAGCTTAACAAAATAAATCTATTTACAACCAATGGATTTAACCCCTACATGACATGAAACAATATCTCACGTATGATTGTCTTGAAGTGTCTGAAGTTTCTCTTGCATGACATTTATCCAGTAAGTCTGTTTAGCGGCCTGAGAATAAGAGGTAGGAAATCTAGTATTAGTTAAAATTGTAGAAAAGCCATATCTATCCGGAGGACAAATATGCCGAGTTGATCGACGAAGAATCATTGGAGCATTTTCAGGAGCAGAGTCAGGAATGACTGGAGGAGAACGGGGCAGGCATCGTGTGTAGACAAGGCCAGACTTGAACTGATTATCAAAAGAAGAATCAACAAAGTGAAGAAGTACAACAATATCAGATGATGAAAGATGATGCTGAAAATAACATTCATGTTCAAAGAAAATCACATCCCGAGAGATACGTCATCGATTATTAATTGAATCATAACACATAAAACCTATATGATTAGGACTGTAACCCATAAATGCACATCGAACTGACTGGGCTGTCAACTTATAATATTAATGAGTAGGTAAATGAACAAAACAAACATATCCGCAAGTATGTAGCATATGATAATTAGGATGTCTAGCCAAAATTCGATAGTAGGGGGAATCAAACATTAATTGTAGAAATGGTAAACTGTAGTAGATAAAGCTTCAGTCGAAAACTTAGCTGGGACAGAAGATTCTAACAACAATGTGCGCGTCATATCCAACAGATGTCAATTTTTCCGTTCGACAACTCCATTTTGTTGATGTGTATAAGAACATGAATGTTGTGAAACAATACCCTCGCTATAGAGAAATGTTTGAAACTCATAAGACATGTATTCACCACCATTGTCAAACCGTAAGATGTTAATGTAAGTGGAGAATTAAATTTCAATATATGTCACAAAGGTTTGAAACACAATAAACACTTCTGATTTTGAATGCAAGAGATAGATCCATGTGAATAGACTATAATCGTCAATAAATGTCACAAAATAATTATACTAAGTGTGTGAAATAACCAATGTAATTCCCCAAACATCACTATGAATAATGTCAAAATATCTATTGGCACGACTACTCAAAATAGAAAAAGGCAATGCCTGACTTTTGCTCAGATTAAAAGAAGACCAATCAACTAATAAACTTTTACTTGTAGAACCAAAAATACCACTTTGCAATAAATGATTCAAAACAACATTATTTGGATGACCTAATCATCTGTGTCAGAAGCAAGTCATATTTTCAACAACTGAAAAAACTAATGACAGTCCGAGGAACGATAAATTATAATGGAAATAACTTGTCTACTTTAGGTCTCTTCGCTATCACCTCTCCTGATACTTGATCATGCACAATACAACCATCACAAGAAAAGTTTACATCACAGATAATATTCACCATTTGACCAACATAAAATTAGTAGATAATTTATGGGAAACCAAGACATGTCGGAAGAAGCTAATATCACCAACTGTCGTAATTGAAATATTATTTTAATCAGCAACCTGAATAGATTGTGCAATAAATCAGCTATGCCAGACATGATTTGTGGCGTCGGAATTAACAAACCAAGAAGGAACATAAGCAAAATTCTTACCTTTCCCTTGAAGACCAAAAGCAGAAAAGGCGAAGAAAATCATCTGTTAAATCATATCTGGTGTGAGAACAGATTGATTATTGCCAACAACTGTGGATGTCGAACCAAGATTTTGTGAGTCGGATACCGTAGCATGAAGGGCTTGTGGTCTGCAGTTTTAAGGCCGTGTAGGACACACCTTAATAATATGTTTGCTTTGCTTGCAATAATTACAAAATTTCTTACTACAATGGCGAGCAATATAAAGAGCGGCATATGCAACTTTAACTATTTCAGATGATACACCAGCTGCACCGATAGAGGCTTGTGTCGCCAATCTTTATTCTCCGTGCAGTAATTCATCAAAACATACATCCAAACAAGGGATCGGATCTCTATTTAGCAACTCAGCCTGAGCAGTTTCAAAATCAGATCTGAGCTTCAACAAAAACTGATCACGATGACTCACTTCATGAATAGCCTAAAAACTAGCTAAATTCTCCTTTGACATCTTAGCATAGATAATACCAGAATATTCGCTTTATAAATTAAGAAAGCCAGAGTAAGATTGTTCAATTGAGATATTACCTTGACTATAATTGCTCATATCAAGTTTCAATTGAAAACGTCTTGCAGTATTATCTTAATTGTAGACGTGCTTCAAGTAATCCCACATTTCTTTAGCTGTGTCAAAGGGTCAGAAATTGTTCACCATATGAACTTCAATAGATTTCAAAATCCAACAAACAATTTGAGCATCCTTTGCCTCCCAGTGAATATTCGCTCCATAAATTAAGAAAGTCTGAGTAATATTGTTCAATTGAGAGATTACCTTGACTATAATTACTCATATCAAGTTCCAATTGAAAGCTTCTTGCAGTATTATCTTTATTGTAAACACGTTTCAAGTAATCCCACATTTCTTTAGCTATAACAAAGGATCATAAATTGTTCACCAAATGAATTTCAATAGATTCCAAAATCGAAGAAACAATCCGAGCATCCTTTGCCTCCCATTGACCAAGATCTTTCGGATTTTTAGGTGCTAGAGAAGAACCATCAATATGACCCCAACACTTCTTCCTTTTCAAAAACATCTTGAACTGAAATTCTCATGCTACATGATTCTTTCCCATAAATCTGATAGCTAAGATTTCATGTATATTCTCAGAAGACATTCTAAACAAAATTTTCAATCACAAGTTAATTATCAAAGAAGTTGTTGATAGAAAATAATCAAACCTAAAACCACAGAAAACCAAAAGAAACTCTATGGAAATCGGCGACAGCTCCCGCATGGAAAGGTCTGAACACGGAGAGCTTTTGTGTGCCAAGAAACACGTAAAATCGGCATTGGTGCTCCTCTAAGCTCGAATGTGACTTTGGTGCAAGAAAACAACAAAAAGAGAAGGCGGGGAAAAGCTCTCGGGCTTGTGAGGGCAGATAATCGATCACGCAGAGGCTCACGACGCGGTGTGAGGGAGGTGCGGCTAAGAGGAGTAGCAGAAGGGAACACAGCTGTCGTTGGAACAGGACAATGCAAACCGTACAAGGCGGGGAGGAGCAGAGAGGATTGTAGTAGTCTCTGTGCAAGGGCAGCTGCGTGTGAAGAAGGCAAAGGTGGAATCGTTGTGACAGAGAAGACCACAGGCTGGAAACGCACTGAAAATCCGAGATTACCAAACCCAGAACAAACCAGCAATTCCAAGAATACAAGAAAACTACCAATTCAATGAAGTATTCAGTTGTGTGGCTTTAATACCATATCAACTTTTGAGAAAATTGGCTTAATGCCTTTTTCCTTTGCTTTCACTCCATTAAATAATAATTTGTACAATCTATTTTAGGTAACCTAATAATACATATTCTTAATCTAAATATTCAATTATAACGAAATAATATGTACAATTAACAAGAGAGGAAAATCAGGAGCAATTTAAATAAGGAAACTCTTAATTCTGTTTGATTTCTGTCATTCTTGATTGATAACCTGGAATTAAGCTATATGGGTGGTTAAAAAGTTAGAACCGGACTAAATTAAAAGAGTTATTTCAAAGTAGCTTTAAATTTAAGCTTAATCGGATCCCTAAAGCCAAACATATAAATCTTGTGTGAAGTGGTAACAACAAGAAGTTCCTCCATCGGACTATATTCCGTGACTATTGCAGCTATTATTGGTTGTAGCAAACAAGCCGGATTAAATGGGTTAAGCTGATTAATAATTCCATGCAAATCAAAAGCCTCCTAAACATTTTAAACCTTTGAACAAAAAAATTAAATTTTAAGTTTAAAAACGAGTGGGCTAGGCTCTTAAGGGTCTTAAGCTAACATTGAGGCCGAACCAAATAGTAAGTGCTCTCAACTCACAACAAGAGACTTCACATAGACTAACATGGCATGCTACAAATAGTTTGGAAAAGCAAAAAGAAATAAAACTTCAGTGGGAATTAATAGCATTAATTAGTTCTAAATTAATTAAAGAAATCAGAGCTAGAACAATTAGGAACTAATTAGAAAACTAATCATCTAATTATTGCATGATTGAGAATGATTCTAGCAATGACTCATCTGCAGCATCAACAATGCTTGCGGCCTTAAGCGTGATGAAGATTAAAGCACTGATGACAACTGCAACATCAATGGGACGCAACGATTGCGATGACATGCATCAGAACAAAGGTTAGACGGATATAAATGATGGTGTTGGTTATCATGGGAAGCACAGGATGTGAAAAAGCAGAAGACGTTTAGCCCCTTTTCTGAGACATTTTAAACAACTATACCTAAATGTAGTTTTAGGAAAAGCCAATCATAAGCTGTTCAGGCATAGGAAAGTGACACAATTTGTTTTGTTAGGATTTGAGGCTTGAGCTAGTTTCTGTATATAAGATATAAACCCACCTAGTTTAACTAAAGATGTAAACCCACCAAAGCAAGCGACAACCAAACAAGTCCTCAGCATAATGTGCGACCAGAGTAAAATTCCATAACCACAAAAAAAAAAAAAAAAATTTAAAAGACATAATGAGCATCATATCTATAAGTTGTAAAAATAGTGCAGAAATGGTAGAAAATCAATGTCATACTGAGAACTTGTACAAAAACTAATTATTAGAGGTCATAAACGCTAGAATCAATATCGCAAAAGTAAATAAGAACTGATGGAGCACACCTGGCTTAGTCTAAGGCGAGTGCTTCCAGGGTGATGATAGAATCGATATACTGTTGCAAAACCGAGCAATGTAAGATCATATTCCCCTGTGTTGCTTTGTATTTTCTTTACTGTGAAATAAATATCCCATTTTGAATCTGTCACATCAATTGGACTGCTGCCTGTAAAGCATTACCAAAGTGTCACTTAATAAACAGGAAACTCAATAATTATGGCTTATAAAAGGTTAAAAAAAAAAGAAACAATACCATCTATAAGAAGAAAAGTAAGAGGTACAAGACGACTATACAACAATCCAACAGGCATGCTGTTTAGTTCCATTCGGACAACCTGGTGCTGTAAAGATATGGTATCGGTCAGAAAAATAAATGCTAAGATACTCTGAACCCAGAAGAGCATAAGTATTTTAAAGAAAAGGCCAAAATACCATTAAATTTGTCATTTGAAGAGTGCCCAACATAACCAAAGTCATATTAGATTAAAATGACGAGACATATGCCAAAATCTCTATCATTCAAAAAAAGGGAAGAAAAGAAAATTACAAAAAAAAAAAAAACGGTTAACCGTAGTTACTATGAAGTTCATGAGACTTGTGAAATTTTAATGTACTGGAAACTTGCAAGGAACTTAGAAGAACTAGTAAAATAATAATAATAATAATAATAAAACAGTTAACCGTCGTTACTATGAAGCTCATAAGACTTGAGAAATTTTAATTTACTGGAATCTTGCAAGGACAAAATGCAAACACCCTCAATTTTCACACATTAAAACTTAAATCATGATAAAAATGTTGTCAAATTGCTAGTTTCTAGAACAACTTTAGCAGTGTACCTCAATGGATGAACCATGCGAATGAGTATCAGATGAATCAGCCTCCTCATTGAAAGAGTGACATTGCAAAACAGTTCCAGCCGAAATAGTATTTCTGAGAAAAAAGGGCAGGATGAAACGGAATTCAACTCAAATGAGAGTGTCTGCTGAATGCAACATGGATTTGCGAATTCATACCTCAAACAATGACTTTCTGTGGAAAATGTTCGAAGAAAATCATTTTTGTCAAGCAATGATTCACCAAATATATTCTAAAATTGTAAATTTTAGCCCAAATGGACAAACACTGAAGAAAGCAAAAGATTATATGAGACCACCAAATACCTCAAAATCCAGTTTTAGATCTGTAATCCCCTTACCTCCCTACAATATAAACAGTAGCAAGTATGAGGCTCAATTAAAACATAAGCAACATAAAAAAAGTTAGCAGAAAATCAGTTTAAACAAGCAAAACATAGCATGCTTTTCTGGCAGGGCTTTCAAAAAAAGCTCATCCTTCACGATCAGCCCGTTAATAGGTTCTTTAATTAATTTGTTAAGTTAGCCAAATAACAACAAATATTTTGAGCTCAGCCAAACAAGAACAAACCTTTATTTGACTGTATTTGGTTTGGACTAATATATAATATCTATATATATATCTATCTATATATATATATATTTGTGCTTCTGTGAAGCACGCTCATGGCCTCAGGGCTATCCTACACTGCCGCTCTCGCCGGTGATAATCCCGCCAAACCCTCCGATGCTACAGTGGTTCACAAACGCAGCTCCTGTTTCCATCTTGTAGATAGTCTGATGTTCCCGCAGATGTACCATGATTATGTTGCAAAACATGGAGATTGCAATCTCATCAAAAAAATAGAGAAGAAGGCAGACAAACCAGCATTATTTTTCTCTGACGCTGAAATTTCAACTCGTACAAGAAAATACAAATTTTCACTAGTTGGAAAGCTCTAATTAAGTCGTCCTAAGATGGAGATTATCAGGAAGATTTTTGAAGATTTCAAACTAGTTGGGGTTTGACAGGTGGGTCTTCTCGACGGAAGACATGTTATGATACAGTTGGGCATAGAAAAAGATTACACAAGAATTTTCTCGAAGAAATTCATCACAATCGAGGGCAATCATATAAAATTGCTTAAATGGAGCCCTGATTTTTATCCTAATCAATAACCCCTAATTGCGTCTATCTGGTTCTCATTACCTGAACTCAAACTTCAATTCTTTGTCTACCTACCTTATATGCAATTGGGACTATCCTTGGAAAATCTTTGCAGGTAGACACACCTACAGTTCATTTCTCTAGGCCCTTTATTGCAACGATTTTGATTGAAAGGGATATTACACTACCAGATGTAGAAGAAGTCTGGTTTGGCTCTGCTCACAATGATTATTGACAAAAAATCAATATGGAACAAAAACCTTACTACTGCAAGCACTGCAAGATGTTTGGACACCCGCAATAGAAATGTTTCAGATTGCACCCACAGTTGAAAATCAAAAGTCAAAAGCAGGAACATGATGCTAGTGCACATTACGTGCCTGAACACGCTCCTAACAAAACTGATGACAGCCAATCTAAGGGGGGAATCACCACAAGACAGGAAATGGTGTCCGCCCCTGGGAACCCTTCTCCTGAACATACTATAAGGGATAATGTTCAGACCGAAAGTCAGGATAGCTCCGCAGCTCCTACTCAGAAAGCATCAGATGCAGAGGTGACAATTCACACTTCACAAACAATGAAACCTATCGTTGTGCAAACGACTGTCTTTTCTTCTACTGCAGTTCTAATATTTAACCTGACCGAGGATCACATGAGTCAATCTTCAGATGAAGAATGACAGGTTTACACTTCTCGACGGAAGAAGGTTGGGGGCACACTCCAACTTGGAAACTTAATGGATAATACTTTGGTTACTCCTGGTAATGGCACGACACTTCAAAATTTGTTATCTGGCTCCGCTCCTAAAACTAGAGGAAGGGGCATGACTAAACTGACTCGTCCCTAGCTACTTGTTTTCTGCATGCTTTAATTTTTTTTAAATATATTTGTATTTTTGGTTGGGGTAGAACTGTACTTGGTATAGTATGGGTAGGGTGCCTCTACTGGGCTCTCTCATACAACATTTATGTATCTTTTCTATTTCAATAAAATCAGCCCTTGGGCTTTTCAAATTTATATATATATATATATATATTAAATTTGGCGACGGGATTAGAAACATCGCTATCAGAAATCTATGAGATTTTGAATGACACATTCTTTATTAATTATGAATAATATTAAACTGGAAAAATTATTTTATTTGCGTATAAAGGCTTTTGGCAAGGATTGTAAAAATTTATCAATTTCTCTACTCATTTTCTTCCTTTTTTCGCTTGCTAATTGCAAGCTATTCATAATTTATATATTTAATAATATATACTTAAATTATTTTCACCAAGTGCATTCTAGTCATTTTTTTATTAATAAAAAATATACCCAAAACAAAATTTTAGACACACGAAAAATAAAGTCGATTACCAAATTAGATATAAAAAATAGAATATAAAATATTTAACAAACCTATTTCATTTCATTTTATTTTTTATTCAAAAGAAATTATTCTAAATAAAATAAACAAAATTAATAATAAAATCATGCATATTATTAATTCACTTAAATAAGAAATCACTAACAAATTTATTTTACAAAATATTAATCATCGTAAAACACAAAAAAAAAAAAATTTTTTAAATCAATAGTCTTTCAATAAATAATTTGTGGCAATAAACCAATCAACTTTTTAGAATAAAATAATTCATTGTCCCCTTCGTATGAAGAAATATTTGATAAGAAAAATATTCCAATGAAAGCTAGACCGTATCAGATAAATAAATAATATTTAGATTTGGCAAACAAAAAATTAGTGATTTATTAAATTAAAAGAATTGTCTACAACTCCAATTTGGAGTTGTACAGCCTTCATGTTATAAATACTACAAAAAAAAAGATTTAAGTTAGTGATTAATTACAAACCATTGAATAGAGCTTTAACATGAATAAAATATCCAGCCCAAATAAAGAAAAAATATTACCTCAGGAGTACTGATGCATCAGTACTCCAATGAGGGGGTGCCACGTAAGCAATGGTCCCACCGTGGTGCCTACGTGGCACCCCCTCATTGGGGATCATTGCCTACGTGGCACCCCCTCATTGGAGTACTGATGCATCAGTACTCCTGAGGTAATATTTTTTCTTTATTTGGGCTGGTAAAAGGGACTTACATAGTCCATTAAATTATCCATATATATATTTTTTAATTTGATTTAAAATTCATGTCCATATATTTAAATTAAAGAAGATAAATACAAATCCACTTTTACTACTCAATTTGGAACTAATGAATGGAATGTTTAATCTTTTTGATTAAAAATGTTCCATCATAATTCCAACATATTATGAATGATGTAATTAATCTCTATTCTACTTATATTATAGATTACATAAATGTGATTTTAATATTTTTCAAAAATATTGATGAACACTTAAAACATTTACAAATTTTAAAATGGTGAAGTTTGTAAAAATAAAATAGTTGAATCAACTTCAAAAATTAAATTGCTTCAAACAAAAATCAAATTCTTAGGACACTATTATTAACGTCACTATAATTCCAAAAAATTGAATTATAAAATTTATTGATAAAAGTTGAAGCATTATTTTGGATAGAAAACACTTGAAGCAATTTTAGGAGATTCACATTATGTTTTATATTTCTAATAGAATTTTCGCTATCGATGTCGCTTCTCTTCTCAACCCCCACTTAGTGGTATAAACCAACATGAAAGGAAAGCCTCTCGATGGAAAATTCATACTAAAGTCGTTCAAAATTTTAAATAAAAAGTGAAAATTTTATAGTGTTTAAATCTTGTCAGTCCTCACAATTTCAAAATTTATGAAACTAATGCTCAAATGTAAATTTTATTAGCGCCCTTAAAAAAGAATTTATATTAAAAAAAACTAGTTAAAATTACCTGACGATAGAATCATAATGAAATAAAATATTCCACGATGAAAAAATAAATGATATCTATAGTTAAATATATAGCTAAGTTTTAGTATGATTTAATCAAAAAATTTTACTTATAATAAATTGTACTACCATTAAATTTATTATTAAAATATATATTAAGAATTTAACATCAAAATAAATATTTGTTAACTAGTAAGTTCAATTTTTTGTACTTAATTTTGATACCAAATTAATTTATATTCAGACTAATCCTGTCTCATTTTGAAACTCCTAAACTCTTACACAGATAGTCGAAGGTGTGGGATCAACGAAAAAAAGGGGATCACTCAAAGAAAAAAAAAAAAGTCCCATTAAGTCCCCTTAAAACTAGCGGTGTTATTCAAATAGATAGGACCATAACACATACTAATTTCAATACCTCTCATTAAATATTTAACCCAATTTAGGCATCTGGCGTCTCTAACGCAAGCAAAAATTGATGCATTTAACCTTTTAAGATTAAAAACTCTTTAAAACTTGCAATAACTTTTCCTTTAACTTAGCAAAGGAAAAATAGAATAACATAGAAGATTAGGAACACAACAGTATTACCTCTTTGATCTTTAATCCCACATCATTTGAAAATTTAGCCTTAGGCTGGTTAAATTACAATAAAATGCCAAAATAGTCCCTAGACTTTTTACATGAGGCTATTTAAGTTTTGGAGTTTATAAAAGTGAAAAATTAGTCCTTAGATTCCTTCAAAGAGGCTACAATAGCCATCATTGGAGACTATTTCAACCCATATTAAAAGAGTTCGATAACTAAATTGATATTTTTATAAAGTGTGAGACTTAAAAGGCTCTTTGCAAAAAGTAAAGGAACTATTTTGACACTTTTCTCATTTAGATTGTGATGCAAAGCTTAACCATTTGAAAGTGAAACTCATGTAAGGTATATGTTGGGAGTTCATGAGTTCTTGTGGTTTAAATTGCTATACATAATCTTTAATTAAAATTAAAATCTTATTTTTTATCCTCCATAGAATTTATGTTCAAATCCAATTCTATTAAGCCAAACACGGACAAATTCTTCCTAAACAATTTCAAACATGAGCCGAACATAAATATACAAAATTTCGAAGTAGTCGAACAAGAGCAAACTCCCAACTCACTTAAGAATGGCTCATTTACATCCCTACTTCTAGCATTAAAGCCTTAAACAAATAGACACAAAAGAAAAATGTTTGCTGACAAAAGCAAATAAGGCCATCAAAAAATATTTTGTTAAATAATAACATCAGCCAAAAAACAACAGCTTTCAACTCATTAAACAAGTAAAACCTACATGACAGTCAGTTGCAAGAAAAAATATGCTTATAAATAAGTTCAAAGTGGCAAAAAAACAACCCATTAAAAATTACCACATGCATGCATAGCCTTTAAAATTTCTCTGAAATGATTAGGAAATTGGCAATGAAAGGCTTTGCAACAACAATGTATGTATCAATAAGACAATGACAATTTTTTCATGTCAAAACACAATTTTTAAGCTTTAACATAATTACTAAGCATATAATCTAAGAAAATCGGCTTGCAAAGAATGCAAAAACTAATTCTATAACAATACAAGATATGCACAAAGATTATTAAATTTATTTAGTTATTTTTTTATTATGATAGACATTTTTAAATTTTCACTAGTTAATTTTTTTATAAATATAAATTTTTTAAAAATATTTTCTCAAAGATTATTCAAACTAGAAAAGTGGTCAATTTTTAAAAAACTTAACTAAGGTTCAAAATTAATTAAAACCATCTGTGAAAATCCTTTTTCAAAAAAATGTAAATAATTCAGCATGAATTCGAATTAGAGTCAGAATTCCATCTTATGATTGTAAATTCTTACTCTCAACTAATCTCACTCCACTTATTAACACAAATCCCAACCTAAAATTATAATTTCAAATTATGGACTTCTCTTGCAACTTTATCTCTCTTATCACTATAGTCAGTTAGGCCATTCCCAAGGTTAATTTTGTACTGAGAATCTTAACCAGCACATACCAAACTTCTATCTCTAAAATCCTCTCTTCACGAGGTCATTTGCCTTTATATATTAAGGATTAATTTATAGGAGAACCCAAACAAGTTTAAAAAGAAAAGCAAGAAAATGAGATTTCAATCATTAACAAGAATCCAACTTGGCATCAAGAGTGGAGAGAGATTAATTTCTTGATGATAAATTGCATCTAAATTCTGGTCACCCATAGCCATCCCTTCTCCTTAAACACAAATCACAAAACTCCACAAAATAAAAAAACCAAAATCTAACCTTAACTCCACCGTTCAAATTCCTTCATGCATTAACATGGGTCATTCAATCAACAGCACTTGACCAATGAAAGATGCATATATAGTGGATATCAAGTCAAGTTCAAGCTAGGCACAACTCAAGCTCAAAATAAAAAAAATTAATGTTGAACTAAGGTTCTAACTCAAAGATGGGAGCACAACGAGTAATAGACTCTAAATCAATTTCATGTTGACTCTAAAATGATTATTGATTAAGCAAATTAATAAATCTAAATAGTGAATAATACAAATGAATTAAGCTATAAAAATTATTTATTTTATATAAAAACTTGTTTTGAATCATGACGCACATCAACTTAAACTATATGCGAGCACATTTGAAATATATTTTAAGTTTAGAATGGAAACCAAAACAAAGTTTTCAAGTTTTACTTTCTAGCAGCCTCAGAGGCATAAACAATACCCAAAAGATACATAAGGAATACTTAAACTTGCTCACAAAAAGAAGGAAATCCTTATAACTTTATACAGAATCAACGTTACAAATCTAACTAAGAGTTTCATCTATCTCATAAGCATCTAAGCGAACATTATTATCGATATGAAAAATACTGGCCCGTCAGCATGACAATAAGCCTTAGAAATCATATTCTACATCATGTGGTATCAAGAATATGTCCAATGATGAATAAGAAAACCATTGCCTTGGGATAATAAATGCAACAATTAACAGCTCATAATTATCATTGCTATGACACAAGTTTTGTTTAACTTAATGAGCCATACTACAATAAACCATATCACGACTTCGACTGTGACAATCATTCCAATAATCATCAATTATAATAGTTATCATAAATCATCCTCCAAACATATTATTGTTGATGCATTGATCATTAATAATATTCCCATTATAATAAAGTGCAACATATAAATACAAATGTCATCATAAGTATAAAAATATAAATCATATGATAGTTATAGGCATGATCATCCCATCCACTCCAACCAAAAAACTTCCCATCAAATTAACAGATCATATAATAAAATAGTTTTGTAAACTTCAAAGGTTCAAACACTCGTTTCTAGTTCAAAATTTTACGTGCTTCTCACCAGCATCAATTCAAAATCATAATTCTTATGTCCAGTTGGGCATTAAGGATTAATATTCTGATGAAGCGAGCTTAATCATGATAATGATGATTGATTATCAATATTTAGTCCCCTAGTTTAAGCTAAACTTGACGTTTCTATTAAGGCTAATCTTGAACATAAAAATGAAATCATTTAGGTCCCTATTTCATTGCAAAAAACTAAGATAGCTTTTGTCAGAAACATCATTTAAAAATAACTTAAGATGGAGAAACAAGTGCATGGATTCATGAATTCTTACGAAATTCTTAACCAGATTTACACGTTATTCTGCAAGGTCATAAATGATTGCTTCTGCAACCAAAATAAAAGCCGAGTTCATGTTAACATTATTCAAACATCATATGATCATAAGATCCTCTCCTATATCAATAATTAAAAAAAAAATTGTAACGCATAGCAACATCTAAACTTGAAGTCTCCAAATCATATTTAAAATTTTTATATGGCAAGAGTTGAAAATTAAACAGATATATGTGATCTAACATCACACCACCTCCATCGAGGCCAAATTTATAGGAGAAGGCTTATGCATTATTCTAAAGGGGATTAAGAGTCATGCATCAAAATTATTGTGATACTTTTAGCTATTTTTAAATTATTTATAGCAATTCCCCCCTCAGGTATATAATTTCATGAAAATAAATATTTGGAACTATCCATTTTCATTTAGAATTATTACAATTATAGCATTTATCTTTTTATTAAAATTTATCCAAATTTAAATTTGGAGTAGTTTGAATCACTCATGTAAATGGTTTGTATAGATAAGGATATGGAACATAGAAAATAATGAACTAAAACTTCAATCAAGATTTACGATGGCCTAATTGTACCATTTTATTGTGATTCATATGCTTATTAGATGTTAGTCATATTATTGTGACAAATATATATTTTGAAAATATTAATGTTATACAGCAACAACAACAACAAAGTCTAAATCCCACTATGTGGGGTCGGCTACATGAATCTTTTTTCTCCGTTACGTCCTATTTAGTGTCATATTTTCATTTAGTACTAGTAAATTAAGATCATTTTGTATACAATAAGCCCGAGTCTTTCTAGGTCTACCTCTGCCTTTCTTAACACAAGTCGAATCTAAAACATCTACTCTCCTAATCAGATCATCAGATGGTCGACGTTTAATGTGACCAAACCATCTAAGACGACTTTCTCTAATTTTGTCTGTCACAGGAGCAACGCCAACCCTATCACGGATATATTCATTACGAATTTTGTCTCTAAGTGTAAAGCCACTCATCCACCTAATCATTCTCATCTCGGCAACAATTAACTTATTATTATGCTTCTCTTTTAAAGGTCAACATTCAGCGCATAGAGCATTGCAGGTCTCACCACCATCTTATAAAATTTTCCTTTCTGTCTAAACGCCCGAAGCATTCCTCCACTTCAACCAACCAACTCGAATTATACTATTATCCACGAGAAGGATATCATCTATATCACCATCCCCATCTATATCACCATCGCTTTGAACAACAGACCCAAGATATCTAAATCATTCACACCTTTTAATAATTTGATCACCCAAAGTCACACTTCTATCACTAGAGCTACTACTACTAAAATAACATTCCATGTATTCAGTTTTAGTTCTACTTAAATGAAGGCCTTTAGACTCCAATGTAGACCTCCATAATTCAAGTTTTTCCTAGGCTTTTTCTCTCGTTTTATCCACGACAAGAATATCATCAGCAAAAAGCATACACCAAGGTACATCCTCCTATAAATGTTTAGTAAGACCATAGTAAGACCATCCAAAATGATAAGGGCTTAAAGCCGATCCCTGATGTAATCCAACAGAAATAGGAAAATATTTGGTCAACCCTCCTTCAGTTAGAACACAAGTAACAGCTCTAGTATACATATCTTTAATGACTTGAATATAAGTCATATCAACACCTTTCTTCTCAAGAGCACTCCAAAGGATATCTCTTGGAACCTTATCGTAAGTTTTTTCTAAATCAATAAAAATCAAATGTATATTCTCTTCATTAACTCTAAACTTGTCCATCAAACCTCTCAATAAATGTATAGCTTTCATAGTAGACCTGCCTGGCATAAATCCAAATTGATTCCAAATTGATTTTGTAATACGACTTAAAATATGTTCAATTATCCTCTCCCATAATTTTAAAGCATGACACATCAACTTAATTAATGACACATCAACTTAAACATCAACTTAATTCCTCTATAATTTGCACACTCTTGTGCATCCCCTTTATTCTTAAAAATGAAGACCAAAATACTCTTCTTCTACTCCTCAGGCATTTTTTTAGTTTTTAAAATAATATTAAAGAGTTTAGTAAGCCAAAAAACTCCCAAATCTCCTAAATATTTCCACAATTCAAATAAGATATCATCAAGTCCTACAGACTTTCACCCTTGGTTTTTTTTAAAACCACATCAACTTCTTTTTTACTAATGAGACAGTAAAAATGAATCGTTTTATTATTATTCACGATATTAAGATCACTAAGGTCGATTGTATTTTCAGAAACATCATTAAAAAGTTTATCTAAAAAGTTTATCAAATCAAAATAACTCACCCACATATCCTGAATATCTTATTCTAAGAAAAGTACTTTTTGATATTCATCTTTAATACACTTGAGTCAAATATTTACTTTTCTTTTTTTTTTGTTTGGCTAGTTTATACATATATTTTTCACCCTCTTTAGTATCTAATATATTATAAAGATCATTAAAAACAAAATTTTTAGCATTACAGATATTTCTTTTAGACTCTTAGCAAGTCGTTTACTATTTTTTCAAGTTTTCTAAGTTTTTAAAATTAAACCAACTTTTATAACATAACTTCTTATATTTTACCGTTTTTTGCACATTATTATTCCACCACCAACTATTTTTATTTGTAATTTTTTTTTTTTTGATTCTCTAAACACATCTTTTGTTACTTGTTTAATAGTGTTTGTTATTTTATCCCATATAACATTTGTTTCTTCATCAATATCACAAATTTTGAAATCTTGAATTTTACTCATAAAAATAATTTTATTAGTGTCTTTGAAGTTCCTCCATCTAATTTTACGATGATGAGTCCTAGTATTCTTTATTATACAACTATTCATCTTAAAATCTAGAACTAATAAACAATGTTGCATACTTAAATTCTCACTTGGAATGATCTTACAATCTTTATAATCTCGACGATCTCTTTTTCTCGTAAGAAAATAATCAATTTTTATTTTATTAAATCTACTCTTATAAGTAATAAGATGTTAATCTCTTTTCTTGAATAAAGTATTAGTAATAACAAAATCATACAATAAAGTAAAATCTAAAATAGATCTATCTTCTTCATTAGTTATTCCAAAACCGTAGCCACCATGAGTATTTCTGAAGTCTTCTACCACTCTACCGACATGTTCATTTAAATCTCCTCCAATAAAAATTATTTCTTCAAGAGGTATTATTTGTATTAAATCTTCTAAGTCATTCCAAAATTTATCTTTAAACTCTATATCTAAACCTACTTGAGGAGCATAAGCACTTATAATATTAAAAATCTTAGTATCAATGATAA